>NW_017307804.1:213959-226909 GCF_000935625.1 Nanorana parkeri
TGTCCTTTTCTCTCTCTCTCCTCATCTCTGTCCTCTCTCCCCCCTCTACTCCCTCTCTCCTCTCTGTCTCTCCTACTCCCTCCACTCTCTCTCCCCCCTCCACTCCCTCTCTAGGGTTGCCACCTTTTCTTCAAGTGAAACCCGAACACTCTAGCGCTGCATGCAGCAATTGTCAGGTGGCTATGCAGATTCTCAGGAGGGGCTGTCAGGTGGCTGTGTTGGCTCTCAGGTGGGATATGCAGGCTCTCAGGTGGGCTATGCAGATTCTCAGGAGGGGCTGTCAGGTGGCTGTGTTGGCTCTCAGGTGGGATATGCAGGCTCTCAGGTGGGCTATGCAGATTCTCAGGAGGGGCTGTCAGGTGGGCTATGCGGATTCTCAGGCGGGCTATGCGGACTCTCAGGTGGGCTATCAGGACTTTCAGGTGGCTGTGTGGGCTCTCAGGTGGGCTATGCGGACTCTCAGGTGGGCTCTGCGGACTCTCAGGTGGGCTCTGCGGACTCTCAGGTGGCTGTGTAGGGTCTCAGGTGGGCTATGCAGGCTTTCAGGAGTCCTGTGCGGGCTGTGCAAGGGGTCCAGAGGCGTGGCAGCATGGTGTCAGGAAGACAGAGATGTTTACAGGCACCTGCGGCTCACAGGAAGTCTACCGAGGTCCCCAGCAAGCACAGGACCTCAAGCAGCTGCATCTGGCAAAAATGTTTAAGTCCCGGCACTTAGTGTCTCGTGTCCGGGTGTCGGCTGTCCTAAAACCAGGACACAGGACTCAAAAACTGGACTGTCCAGGTGAATCCTGGACAGGTAGCAACCCTAACCATTACTTCTCCCCCTCCACTCCCACACTCCCTCTCTCCCCCTCCACTCCCTCTCTCCCCCTCCACTCCCCCTCCACTCCCTCTCTCCCCCTCCACTCCCCCTCCACTCCCTCTCTCCCCCTCCACTCCAACAAGGGGGCAGTTCCTCCAACAAGGGAACAGTCCCTCCAACAAGTGGACAGTCCCTCCAACAAGGGGACATTCTGAGCCATGTCCCCATTCTCCAACCAACTCCCATTGCAGGTGTGGCCCTCTGATGATGTCAAGGGCCGCACTTGAGGCCCCCTATATCAAGTAACGACCACGTCTGTTCTAAGGTCACCACAGAATGTTCTCAACACTAAGCAGCAGGAATCTCTGGGTGTGCTATGCCTTTGTGATAGCAGTGATCTCCAGCGGTCTCATGCAGTGGCGTCACTGGAGGGGTGCAGGCCCTCACCCGGGTGGCACCATTGGAAGGGCGACACCAAAATGACTGGCAGTGATAGCAGTGATCTCCAGGGGTCTCATGCAGTGGCTCATGACTGGCAGTCATTTGGTGTCACCCCCCCCCCCGAGACCCGGCGGCATACCTTATCCTGCCGGGTGAATGTCCCCTCCTCTCTCTGTCGGCGTCCATCACTAAGATGACCAACGGCAGGTGACAGCACGTGACATCCTCACCCGCATGCGCGATGATGTCATGCCCAATGGTGTCACTGAGGGGTGTCACCCGGCCTCGGGACGCCCCTGGTCTCATGTAATGTGTCTCCTGGATCACATCCACATTCTCCTTCAGTCTCTGACCATCTCCTCTTCTATGTCTGCAGTCCCCGATAGAATCACTGAACATTATGTGTAGCCCTATGGTGATGTCACGGGCCGCAGTTGAGGCCCCACATACAAAGTGAGATGACCACCATGGCCGGGCGGAGGGTTGGGCTGAAGAGGCGGCCACCTTGGGCACTTCAGCCGGAGGGAGGCACATAAAGGGCAGAACCTGCAATCTACACCGTTGACCCTTACCCAAAGGAGATGCACCGTAATGTCTATGCGTAAAGCCAGAACTTATTTTAGTTCTAGACAGAGCAGGGAAGGATTTCATGTGGTGTCAGGTTTTTATGGCGGCCCGTGTTGGCTCCGGGAGGACTTCCCCCTATTTGTCCATTATGAAGTGGACCAGTACCAGACCAGCGAACCGACACGGCGCCTTACACAACGTGAGCACAGGGGTTAACCCACGCTGAGCGTAGAGGCCGTCCTGTGCACTTCTGCTTCCCATCGCGTCTACCAAATGCATAAAACGCACATAAAGGCGCAAAAATAACATTCCAAGGCGTTGAATTGCACAAAAGGTAAAAAAAAAACATATAAAGGAATAAATACAATCTTATAAAACGCACAACAATGACGCATCCGTTCCTCTCCCTATAACAAGCTTCTACGTCAGGGGTGGGCAACCTCGCCACTCCAGCTGTGCTAAAACTACAACTCTCATCATGTCTGAGAGTCATGCCCGTGGCTGTCAAAGTCTTGCAATGCCTCATGGGACTTGTGGTTCCACAGCAGCTGGAGTGCCGAGGTTGCCCGCCCCTGTTCTACGCGCTGAGCAGACGCGCTCTGGTGACTGAACCCCAACTTGTTCAATGGCAAATATTTTGGCAAGCCGACAGTTATGCAAATTAGCCCGATTGGCCTGCAAGCTTGGCAGACTGTCGGCGTTGGTTGGGCGTTATGAAACCTCCAGACGGTGCGTGTCCGGGCAGCCCCGGTGTCACAAGCGCAGCGTACGCGGTATTCTCTTACTTGTGCCAATTTTTCTCCAGACCCGGCAGACTGTTCTGGGCAGACAAAGGGCTCTACGTTGGCAGACCGGCTAGTGACTCACGGCTGAGATATGTGGCATCCGATGACTCACAGTCGGGTGGGGATGCACCCCCCATCCACCCCCATCCCTGGCGCTGACACACAGGCGCAGCACGCTCAGAATAAAACTCACGCTCTTGTGATCTGTGCCTAAATCCGGCCTCCTGAGTTAAAGAGGAACTCCGCTCCAATCAGACCACAAGTGTTCTTATGAAACGAGAAGCTGCAATAACAACCCGCATCCGATCTGACATTCACTTCCTTTTCCTTCACTGAGATGGCAACTGAAATGTAGGACAGGACCCGACACCGCCGCAAACTATCAGGGACGGACACAAAGGCTTCCATTGAAATATAGTCGTCCTCAATAGCCACTTTGTGTGCACCGAAATCCTTTACAAATCCAAATATTACCTTGTAAAAGCGGCTGTGACATCATCACTGGGCTCTACATACCCTGTGCAGGCAGCAGAGCTGTGGGAGGGGCCCAGCTGGCTCCACCCATTACAGGCTGCCTGCAGAAAACTACAGGAGGGGGCAGAGACTAGACCAGTCACCCTGCACAATGAGAGCAGGGTAGCAGTCTTCACAATGAGGTGTATTTATAAAATGTTTGTAAAGCTCTTGGCAGTGCATTATGGCCACTAGATGGAGCTCAGTAGCACAGGAAATAAATACATTATGGCCACTAGATGGAGCTCAGTAGCACAGGAAATAAATACATTATGGCCACTAGATGGAGCTGAGGAGCACAGGAAATAAATACATTATGGCCACTAGATGGAGCTGAGGAGCACAGGAAATAAATACATTATGGCCACTAGATGGAGCTGAGGAGCACAGGAAATAAATACATTATGGCCACTAGATGGAGCTGAGGAGCACAGGAAATAAATACATTATGGCCACTAGATGGAGCTGAGGAGCACAGGAAATAAATACATTATGGCCACTAGATGGAGCTGAGGAGCACAGGAAATAAATACATTATGGCCACTAGATGGAGCTGAGGAGCACAGGAAATAAATACATTATGGCCACTAGATGGAGCTGAGGAGCACAGGAAATAAATACATTATGGCCACTAGATGGAGCTGAGGAGCACAGGAAATAAATACATTATGGCCACTAGATGGAGCTGAGGAGCACAGGAAATAAATACATTATGGCCACTAGATGGAGCTGAGGAGCACAGGAAATAAATACATTATGGCCACTAGATGGAGCTGAGGAGCACAGGAAATAAATACATTATGGCCACTAGATGGAGCTGAGGAGCACAGGAAATAAATACATTATGGCCACTAGATGGAGCTGAGGAGCACAGGAAATAAATACATTATGGCCACTAGATGGAGCTGAGGAGCACAGGAAATAAATACATTATGGCCACTAGATGGAGCTGAGGAGCACAGGAAATAAATACATTATGGCCACTAGATGGAGCTGAGGAGCACAGGAAATAAATACATTATGGCCACTAGATGGAGCTGAGGAGCACAGGAAATAAATACATTATGGCCACTAGATGGAGCTGAGGAGCACAGGAAATAAATACATTATGGCCACTAGATGGAGCTGAGGAGCACAGGAAATAAATACATTATGGCCACTAGATGGAGCTGAGGAGCACAGGAAATAAATACATTATGGCCACTAGATGGAGCTGAGGAGCACAGGAAATAAATACATTATGGCCACTAGATGGAGCTGAGGAGCACAGGAAATAAATACATTATGACCACTAGATGGAGCTGAGGAGCACAGGAAATAAATACATTATGACCACTAGATGGAGCTGAGGAGCAGAGGACATAAATACATAAATACATTATGGCCACTAGATGGAGCTGAGGAGCACAGGAAATAAATACATTATGGCCACTAGATGGAGCTGAGGAGCACAGGAAATAAATACATTATGGCCACTAGATGGAGCTGAGGAGCACAGGAAATAAATACATTATGACAACTAGATGGAGCAAGGAATTGCCTATTCTCCTCGGCTCCATCTAGTGGCCATAATACACTGCCAATTTAAATCGTAGACCTTCTCAGAGTGAACAGCTGTACAAAAATTTTATAAATACACCCCATGGTGTTAAATATTTATTTCATTAGCAAGATCCCTGGCATCCGTGGAGCACACTCGAATATACCAATTACAGGAGTCAGCTCAGTGGATGTCGGTGTCCCAAATCAGGGCACTGAGTAACCCGCCGTTGAAGCTATGGAGCGCCTTACAGATACGGCACTTCATAAGCATGGTACAGGTTGGGGACCTCCCTATGAGACAGCTAACAGACTTTGAAAAAATATGTGAGCGGGCGGAGCCGGTGAGACTATGTATGAAAGGGAATGGACATGCCGGGCTCGGCTGTGTGATGTATATGTTGAATTTCTGTATATGTTTCATTATGCAGGGCCATGAGGTCCTACTGTTTCGCACTTCTGTACTATGTTGGTATTCTTATATAAATAAAGAATATAAAAAAAAATATATATATTTCTTTCATCTCAGGGGCCGTGTCAGATGAGCCAGCAATGAGCAGTAATTTGTAACCTGCTATAAGTGGCACTGATGATTGGTCTCTGTGACCGGTTACATTGGTGTTCCATCATTGGGTTGGAGTGATATAGCAATATTTGTTCTCCTTCACCGACTGGCAGCTCAGCTATAGAGGTGAACGCAGAGCAATGGTCGCTGTTACGAAACGCAGCTACAACCCAACGTCTGGGCTACAAATGGCGATTCCATAGAAGATAACGATGATTTCCTTAGCAAGGAATCACTTTAACATGTAAAGGATCATTGCAATAAATGGCCCATTTGCCATTTCCCTCAGGGCCCATTCACACCAGGTGCAGTGCGTTCCGGCCTGATTCTGGCCAGAACGCACTGCCTCGCATTGGGCCCGCTCACTTTTTTGCAGGGCAGGGCAGGAGGGGGCATGGCGGGCCATTGAAGTGAATGGCACCGTAGCCACACCCTCCATCCGCAATGCGATCGGCCGCACGGGATCGCAAAGGCACATTATGCCCGCGGTCCGGTGCGATCAAAATAGTGCTTGCATAATGTGCCTTGCGATCCCGTGCGGCCGGTCACATTGAGGCCGGAGGGCGTGGCTACGGTGCCATTCACTTCAATGGCCCGCCACGCCCCTGTTTTGCCCCCACACAAAAAAGTGAACCGGCCGCAATGCGAGGCAGTGTGTTCTGGCCTGAATCGGGCCGGAACGCACTGCATCTGGTGTGAACGGGCCCTAAGGGTGCCCAATGCCACCCTCTGGTCAGTGTCTGGTGCCAGCTCTGGCACTGCCTGCTGGTAATCGGAAGCAGAATTGTGGGGCAGGTTGGGCACTCACAAGTACTCTGTGACATGGAGTGAGTCTTGGGCATGGCAGGTTAGAATAAATGGAATTTGAACCATGCCCATTCAGACGGATTTAGAATTGCAGTGTCTACAAAGGAAAACGCGCCAAGTAGGTTCACCTGAATCATGAGTCACTCGCACTCCTTCTAACAGTTTCCTGTTACTTGGAAGCAGCCTTGCAGCCTTTATGAAAGGCGATCAATAAAACTCCTGATAGCAGGGGACATCAATACACAAGTCATGAAGATAAAACGTTTTATTGCAGGTTCTCTGTATCCTGGTGGGCACTTTGCCAATCCAACTAGAGCAGAGTACAAGCGTGGCCCTCACAGAGCAGAAGCTGGCTTGGATAAGGAATCACTGCAACCTGCAAGAGAAGACCCATCCCAGCGCGAGATACCTCGGGGTGCAAGGTTACAGTCCTGGGTGGACCACGCAGGCAGCTCGGTGACACTGGAAGAATCACAATTGCGACCACATTTTAGTGGTGTCACTGATAGGAAAGTTGAGTACCATTACCCACCTGTACACCATCACCCGCTTGAGGGTACCAGGAGAACAAAAAGGGTATAGTGAAGTTCCGTTTACAGTCTCCTGCAGCAGCAACCCTACTCATAACGTAACAGTCCTTTGTCACTTACATCTGTTCCTAGAGTGATAATTGTCACAGGGTTTGGTGGACCCACCAAGGATGACATTCCTCCATAGCCGCGAGGATACTAATCCAGTGGCGTCACAAGGGGAGTGCGGGGGGTGCGGCCCGCACTCGGGTGGCACCAATGGAGGTGTGACACCAAAATGACTGACAGTCATTTTGGTGTCACCCTCCTCTGAAAAGTCGGGCATTCGGTCATGACTGAGCGCCCGACAGTTTCGGGAGGGAGGAGGGGACTCCTCTCTTTGCCGGCGTCCATCACCAAGATGGCCACCGGCAGGTATCAATAAGATTGCCCCGCATGCGCGGTGACGTCATGGCGGGGTGTCACCCGGGAACCGCTCCGGGTGACACCCGGCCTCGGGATGCCCCTGTACTAATCCACTTTGTGTGGACTAAATTCCATTACAAACTCAGTTATTTCTAGTGCCCCCGCTCAGGAGCAGTGACATCATCACTGAGTTGTACATGTAGCCTGTGCAGAGCTGTGGTAGGGGCCCTGCAGCTCCACCCGCTACAGAAGGGGGTGGAGACAAGACCAGTCACCTTGCACAATGAGAGAGAGTAGCAGTGACTGGTCTTTATTGCAGGAGGGGGCGGAGACAAAACCAATCACCCTGCACAAGGAGAGAGAGATCAGCAGTGACGGTCTTTATTACAGGAGGGGGGAGAGACAAGACCAGTCACCTTGCACAATGAGAGAGAGTAGCAGTGACTGGTCTTTATTACAGTAGTGGGTGGAGACAAGACCAGTCACCCTGCACAATGAGAGAGAGGAGCAGTGACCGGTCTTTATTAGAGGAGGAGGCGGAGACAAGACCAGTCACCGTGCACAAGGAGAGAGATCAGCAGTGACGGTCTTTATTACAGGAGGGGGGAGAGACAAGACCAGTCACCTTGCACAATGAGAGCAGGGCAGCAGTGACCGGTCTTTATTACAGGAGGGGGTGGGGACCAGACCAGTCATCCTGCACAATGAGAGCAGGGCAGCAGTGACCGGTCTTTATTACAGGAACTAATCCACTTTGTGTGGACTAAATTCCATTACAAACTCAGTTATTTCTAGTGCCCCCGCTCAGGAGCAGTGACATCATCACTGAGTTGTACATGTAGCCTGTGCAGAGCTGTGGTAGGGGCCCTGCAGCTCCACCCGCTACAGAAGGGGGTGGAGACAAGACCAGTCACCTTGCACAATGAGAGAGAGTAGCAGTGACTGGTCTTTATTGCAGGAGGGGGCGGAGACAAAACCAATCACCCTGCACAAGGAGAGAGAGATCAGCAGTGACGGTCTTTATTACAGGAGGGGGGAGAGACAAGACCAGTCACCTTGCACAATGAGAGAGAGTAGCAGTGACTGGTCTTTATTACAGTAGTGGGTGGAGACAAGACCAGTCACCCTGCACAATGAGAGAGAGGAGCAGTGACCGGTCTTTATTAGAGGAGGAGGCGGAGACAAGACCAGTCACCGTGCACAAGGAGAGAGATCAGCAGTGACGGTCTTTATTACAGGAGGGGGGAGAGACAAGACCAGTCACCTTGCACAATGAGAGCAGGGCAGCAGTGACCGGTCTTTATTACAGGAGGGGGTGGGGACCAGACCAGTCATCCTGCACAATGAGAGCAGGGCAGCAGTGACCGGTCTTTATTACAGGAGGGGGTGGGGACCAGACCAGTCATCCTGCACAATGAGAGCAGGGCAGCAGTGTCTGGTCTTTATTACAGGAAGCTCCTGCACAGAGGAGGCAGAAGGGCCTGCAGCATGACAATTGTTACAGAGTTTGATGGACCTTCTGTGTCACTAAAGATGACATCCGACTAGCAGGTGGAACACGTGCTGAAGTTGTACAATGAGCAGACAGAAAACATGGGCAGAGTCAAGGTCAGAAAAGATACAGTTGCAATATAGTCCAGGTGACAGGAAATACCCCGAGTACTGCAGACAAAGGAAATAAACAGTACTTGTTATTCAGACCGGTTGCCCAGCAATCTATTTAAAGGAGAACTATGAGGTGAGTGCTTTTCACTCACGTCATAGTTCTAGCCGACCTGTGACCATGAGACTGTCACAGGTTGGCTCAGTAGATCGGGAGGTGAGCGAACACATACCGGTGTTCGCTCACCACTCGATCCTGTCACGGCTCTCTGCCGTGACAAGGGAAGGAGCTGGATTCCCCCCTCCCCGCCAGCGCTGACTGGCGGATCGGACGGGGGCGGGTACAGCTGGCTCTGCCTCTAGATAGGTAAAGCCAGCTGTCACTCACGCAGCTGGGCGGATCCCGGCAAAATTGTCTGGATCCGCTTCAGCTGTGGCGTCTCAGTATACCGCGAGCTACAGCTATACTGAGCCTAGGGTGACGGGAGGACGCTAGTTTGTGTCCTCCCTTTGCCCTAAGGAGAACTATGGGGAAAAGCCTTAACCCCATAGTTCTCCTTTAAGCACTGCTAATTGGGACAGGTGTGCAAAGCAGGTGGTGAAGGTTTATGGCCGGTTATTACAACAATTTCTTGTAATGGTGCCCACACGCCTTGCGATAATTGTACGATAATCGTACGATAATCGCGGGAAATCCCGCGATTGTACGATTATCGTAAGGTGTGTGGAAGGCGTGCGACCATTTCTACTGTACGGTCACACGACTTTTATTTTAGGAACATGTTCGAAAACCCGCGGAGAATCGTACGATTGTAGGCTGGTTTGTGGCATGTTCGTAAGATAAATGCCGCACGGGCCGGTGTGCACAAGCGCACACTGCCCATTCAGCATTGCGGTCGTCGGGAGCCCGCCCCTCAGCGGGGCGACCTTGCGATGATCACAAGTACGATCTGCCTGCCCAAGATAGGCAGATCGTAGGTTTTTTTGAATTACCTCACAACCATCGCAAGACAAAAGTCTCGTGATGGTTGTAAGGTGTGTGGCCAGCTTAATGGTGAAACTCTGTCCTCAAAGACGTCATTCTCCTGTAACGTTGCAGCTGTAAGAGGAAACTTCAGGTAGGCGTGCTGGTTCACACCCTGTAGGTAATTTTGCACGCTGATGGATGCCGGTAGGGTCAGGTACCGGTCTACAACAACAGGCCCGGGCAGGTCCCCAGCTTCAATATTTTTTTTTGTAGTCCTAGAATCAGAAAGAATGCAGAAGAAGAAGAATGAGATGGAAGATTTAATCCGGAATCAGTGACATCAGCCAGACGAGGAAGCGAATGCATCAGCGCTCAGTGACATCACTCGTTCCTCGAGGACTCTGCATTCCAATGCTCACAGATCAGCTGACTGGTGTCACTCCGCAGACCTGAGAAGAGAGGAATGTTAATACCCGACAATGGAAGAGCGACCTCAACCTTCATCCGCCACCGCCAAGTGTCAACGCTGAGCTCCGGGAATGACGGGTATAGGGCCGGCCATACACCAGTGGAATTCTGTTTTAGGAACGTTCCTTCGATTTTATAATGATGAAAGGGGTCAAATTGGCGATTGATTCTGACCCCAGTGACCCCCCAAAAAATTGAAAGAATGGGATGAAATGTTTTTTTATTGAACCATTGTATGGCTGGCTTTACACTGGCCAGCTTGGCTCGCTGTATCCACCTCACATCTCCCCTGGAGGTGGATACAGCCTCCCGTCTCCCCTGGAGGTGGAGTCACCAGGGCTGGATTTACTCTCTCTGCTGGCCCAAGGCCAGTACCTCAATGTGCCCCCCCTCCCTGCCACCAACCCCCCCCCCCCCCCCATTCATGGAGGCTGCATACAAGAGATCACTTGTACAAAATGAGCGGCGGCGAGAAAACAACTACCCGCCCGGCGCCCGTAAATGCATGTCCCGGCCGTCGGGACAGAGGAATTCCACACCCCTGCTGCGCCAAGCAGGGCTAATTGTAGAACAAAACTCCACGCCCGGCGACTGTGCTGCCCCTCTACTCTTTGCCGCCCCAAAGGCCAGGCCTCGGTTGGCCTTGTGGGAAATCCGGCCCTGGGAGTCACTGGGGATGCTGAAAATCACCGTAGAAGACCACATTACATACAGTGACACCCGTGATCTTCACCGCTCAAAGCTCGCTCCCGTCAGGGACTGCAATCTCAATACAAATGAACAAACTATACGTGAGGTTGTAGTCCATCCCTGGAGTGAGCTTGGAGTGGTGACTACTTTACAAAACACACAGGGACCATGGGGAACAAAAGTAGCCCCCCTCCAGAAGGAAGGACAGTGCCAGCGCCAATTCGGAGATGATTGGAGGATCTACAGCCGAGTGATAAACAAATAAGATACATTCGTGTATAGAGTTAAGACATTAAGGACTCATTCACACGAGAAAAGGCCGGCAGGTACAGCTCCGCGCTGCATACCAGGCCGTATCGGGCAGCTCCCGGGAAGGACAGGTGCTGTGTGTGATTAGTACGCAGCCCCCATCCTTCTCTATGGGAGTACACAGCCGTACGCCGCCCTACACGTCCGTGCGGGTGTCCGTACACAGAATGGATCCTGTCTGCGTCCGAGCCGGTGACATCTACTGCACCCGTACGGACCTGCACTTGGGGTGAGCGTAGGGGGCCGTATGGCGGTATACTCCCATAGAGAAGGAGAGGGGCTGCGTATTAATCACACACAGCACCTGTCCTTCCCGGGAGCTGCCAAATACGGCCGTGCACGCAGCACGGAGCTGTACATGCCGGACGATTCCCGTGTGAATGAGGCCTAACAGAGCCCCAGCAAAAGAACCTGCCAGGAGTTCTCAAGCCGGACATACAGTACACGGTTAGAATTTCGTTTGAATGTCTGTTAATAGTCCGTCAGAATATTCGATCTTGCCTTGAAGGAGAACTATGGGGTTAAGGCTTTTCCCCATAGTTCTCCTAAGGGTAACGGTAGGACACAAACTAGCGTCCTCCCGTCACCCTAAGCTCAGTATACAACTCGCGGTATACTGAGACCCCGCAGCTGAAGCGGATCCCGACAATTATGTCTGGATCCGCCCAGCTGCGTGAGTGACAGCTGGCTCTGCCTATCTAGAGGCAGAGCCAGCTGTACCCGCCCCCTCCCCCGTCCGATCCGCCAGTCAGCGCTGGAGGATCGGAGGGGGGAAATCCAGCCCCTCCCCTGTCACGGAAGAGAGCCGTGACAGGATCGAGAGGTGAACGACCGCAGGTATGTGTTTGCTCACCTCCCGATCTACTGAGCCGACCTGTGACAGTCTCATTGTCACAGGTCGGCTAGAACTATGAGGTGAGTGAAAAGCACTCACCTCATACTTCTCCTTTAAATACCTCAAATATTTTTTTTTAGTAGAATCTTAATTCCCCCACCCCACCAAGAGCCCATTTTTTTATGGAATCCGGGACGTATAATCAGCTTTCTTCTGCGCCTCGTGCTCGTTACAATGTCTGACTTTTCCTAAACAAAAATCACATTGATGGTTCGAATTTCGTTCGTTCAGATGACAAAAAACGTTCCATTCTGTTCCTACGATTTGTTTTTGGAAAATAAATGTGGATTGCACCCCCCTGACCATCAGGAAATGGAATGTTCTGAAAAAGAAAATGTTCACAAATTGTACCGGTGCACGGCCGGCTTAACCCTTTCTAGCTCTTTGCAAAAGGAGGGAAAAAAGTTTGGGCTGTAGGTGCCCTTTAAGAGGAGGTCGGTCCTTCCCCTTCAGTGGTGTCGTTTCTGGCTGTACCGGTATTATGATTATTGTTGTCAGTGCAGATTTTGTGACACGCAGAGGAAAAGTGTTTTATAACAGCTTGCCGGAGAATTCTGCTTTGTCACAGTGACTCCGCTGCCCTCCAGACCCTCCGAATCATTGACGGCTTCCTGAAAACTTCCTTTATAACACTTATTTATTTATTGTTCAACTTATTTATTAATGACATCGGGGAGGGTGTTAACAGCGATATTTCCGTGTTTGCGGATGACACCAAAATTGGGAGGGTAATAGACACGGACTTAGACACTATAACATTACAGGAGGACCTGGATAAAATAGGGGAGTGGGCATTAATGTGGCAGATGAGGTTTAATGTCGATAAATGCAAAGTAATGCACTTTGGAATTAAAAATAAACAAATGGGTTATACAATTATGGGTATGCCGCTGGGGAAGTCAGAAATGGAGAAGGATTTGGGGGTCATTGTAGACCACAAACTGAAAGGTAGTTTGCAGTGCCAGGCTGCTGTAAACAAAGCTAGCAGGGTCTTGTCCTGTATTAAAAAGGGGATGTATTGCGGGGACAAGTCTATAATTTTGCCACTTTATAGATCATTGGTTC
>NW_017307804.1:227891-229768 GCF_000935625.1 Nanorana parkeri
AAATAAACAAATGGGTTATACAATTATGGGTATGCCGCTGGGGAAGTCAGAAATGGAGAAGGATTTGGGGGTCATTGTAGACCACAAACTGAAAGGTAGTTTGCAGTGCCAGGCTGCTGTAAACAAAGCTAGCAGGGTTTTGTCCTGTATTAAAAAGGGGATGTATTGCAGGGACAAGTCTATAATTTTGCCACTTTATAGATCATTGGTTCGACCGCATCTGGAGTACGCGGTCCAGTTCTGGTCACCAGTACTAAGAAAAGATGTCCTTGAGTTGGAAAAAGTCCAGCGGAGGGCAACCAAACTAATTAGGGGTATGGAGGACCAGAGCTACGAGACAAGGCTACTAAATTTAAACATGTTCACATTAGAGGTGAGGAGATTAAGGGGGGATATGATTTCCATGTACAAAATGTTTAATGGTGGTAGCAACATTAGCGATAAACTGTTTAAAATTAACTCCGTTACAAAAACTAGAGGCCATCACCTAAAATTGGTGGAA
Organism: Nanorana parkeri; assembly: GCF_000935625.1. Lineage (NCBI taxonomy): Eukaryota > Metazoa > Chordata > Amphibia > Anura > Dicroglossidae > Nanorana > Nanorana parkeri. The sequence goes on from NW_017307804.1 coordinate 228,394, forward strand.
AAAAAATTCCAGCACAAGGGGCGAAGGGGGTTCTTCACAGTAAGATCAGTTAGGGTCTGGAACTCACTGCCACAGGCGGTGATTTCAGCAAATAATGTGGAATTGTTCAAGAAACTTTTGGACGATTTCTTAAGGGACCGTAATATACAGGGGTACGGGTACTCCTAGAATGAGATCCTAATAGGTTGGACTTGATGGACTAATGTCTTTATTCAACCTCAAATACTATGTAACTATGTAACACCCTGAAGGTGTATTGCTCTGCAGAGTGGCAGGGGTAGGCCAGGACAGCTGTGGTCAGATTACAAATCCCATCATGCATCTGCCTCTGGGAGCCATACCTGTGGCCAAGATCGCAGATGGAAGGGTACAGCCAGCCAGTGGCGTCACAAGGGGAGTGCGGGGGCTGTGGCACGCACTCGGGTGACACCATTGGAGGGGTGACACCAAAATGACTGACAGTCATTTTGGCTTCACCCCCCCTCTGAAAAGTCGGGCATTCGTTCAAGGACCGAGAGCCCGACAGTTGCTGGAGAGAGGAGGGGACCCGGCGGCATACCTTATCCCACCGGGTGACGTCCCCTTTTTTCTCTGTCAGCATCCATCACTAAGATGGCCACCGGCAGGTAACAGCGGTAGCGCACGTGACGTCATCACGCACATGCGCGATGACGTCACTGTGGGATGTCACCCGGTACCCGCACCAGCTGTCACCCCGCCTCGGGGCACCTCTGCAGACAGCCCTCCTGTATGGGGCCCAGGGCCCTATAAGATTAGCAGGGGCTGCCCGCACAGCTTCCCCCAATCAAGAACTCCCTGCGATGCAGCTTGTCAAGTACAAATAATCTGGGCAGCTGTACAGCCACCCAGATCACTTGTACTAGCCTGCGATCCTAGAGTCTAATAGATCCCTGATGTCTCCATAAAGAGAACCTGTCACCTCCTGATGCTGTGACATAGGGGCTTGTAAGCCGCTTTCTGAAAAAAAAAAAGGTGATAAAAAATAATAAAATAAATTAAAACCAACCCTGCCGCCTCGCCGTCTGATTTGAATGAATACACGTAAGGCAGTGGCGTAACAATCGCCAGATGCCGCCTGGGTCGCTATGGCATCTTATGCTGGTGGCTTTCACTGGCGGCTCTGAAGAAGAATGCGCTGCTGTTTAGATCACTGACAGTAATCTGTGCAGCAGCGCGTTCTTCTCACAGCCGCTGCGGAGTTAATGAGAGCCAGCAGCGGCGGTGGAGCAGGCTGGACCCGGCAGTGGAGGAGGAGGCGGGGCCCATGGTCGGCAGCAGAGGAGGAGGCGGGGCCCGGTGACGGAGAAGGAGGCGGGGCCCATCAGGGAGCGTGCAGGAAGAGGAGGCGGGCAGG
>NW_017307804.1:230214-247512 GCF_000935625.1 Nanorana parkeri
GCGGGGGGGGAGGCGGGGCCCGGTGACGTAGAAGGAGGCGGGGCCCATCAGCGATCGTGCAGGAAGAGGAGGCGGGCAGGTAAGGAGTGTGACCAGACCACCTGAGACCCTGCAGAGCCCACCATAGAGAGTTTATGGTGGGCTCTGCAGAGTCACCTTGAGGTGGGCTGCGTGGGATCTCAAGTGGGCTCTGCAAGGGGCATAACTAGAAGTCACAGGGCCCAATACAAAATTTTGCTGTGGGGCCCTGCGATTTCTAGTTACGCCCCTGACGTAAAGCATGCACCAGGGAGGGATAGGGGGGCCCTGTCAGGTAGGCTGTACAGGGCCCCATGATTCCTAATAACAGCCCTGCCTGTGGCTGTCAGAATCTTGCAGTGTCTCATGGGACTTGTAGTTCCACAACAGGTGGAGTGCCGAGGTTGCCTTGCCCCCCGGTCTATAGGTTTCTATGAAAGGCACGGGGCAGGCAGGTTTTGAGGTGATGGCGCCGGGATCACAGGACCTTTGCCGAGGGCGTAAAGCTTTCACTTTGTGATACAATACCACTACAAAAAAAGAAGCTGTCATCGCTGAGAACGCGATCCTATTCAATAAACCCGTCCACCAATTACAGAGTCTGATCGGCGAGCACCGCGATGGAAGTGATATTAGGAAGTGATGACAGTTCAAAGTGCAACTTCAGCTAAAACGTGTTTTCTTTTTAGTTTCGGATTGGGGTGAGTCAGGTTTTTATTTCTGCGTCTCATTTGGTGTGGTCCATAATAGACGTCACCAGCACTCCATGATGTGCGCAAGAAGTAAAGCACTTTTCATGAAATTGTCACATGCGTCATGCAGCCAACGTTTCGGGGCCACGCAGGGTCCCTTCTTCTGGGCCTCATAGTGACCTTGCTTCTTGCACACATCATCGAGTGCTGGTGACTTCTATTATGGACGGTATCTGACACGGCGCCATCCGTGTTGTCACTTCAAGCGCCAACCCTTCAACAAGGTCTGTACGCTGTATGGAGTGCAGGTGATTTCGTATTATCATTTGGTGTGGTGTCTCCTCAATCCCCGTCCCTGTCATATGGCAGGAAGTGAAGGGAATATTCCCCAGCATAGACACCTGATAGAGAGTCTAACCCAGGAGTAGGCAACCTCGGCACTCTAGATGTGGCGGAACTACAAGTCTCATGAGGGCATTGCAAGACAATGAAAGCCATAGGTATGACTCCCAGAGGCAGAGGCATGATGGGATTTGTAATTTCACCACAGTTCCAAGTTTGCCTACCCCTGCTCTCACCCATGTCTTCTTTAACCCCAAATCAATAAACCTAAAGCAAATCTAACGTACACCTGGACCTCAAAGGAATCCCTCAACCTCAACTCAACCTCAACTCAACCTATAACCAACCTAAACCTTAAACCGAACCACATGCCTCAACCTTACTCCTACACTGGCAAGCTCCCATTGAGAAGAGCCTAAGCCGAGGTCCGGCCTTACCTACAGTCTTGTACAGTTGTCTCGTCTCCTGGACTGGAATGGTTTCCTCTGATTTCACTGAACACTGCAAGCTCCTCACAATGTGCATTAGAAGCTGCAGCAAGTCAGATAGAGCCTGCCTCATTTCCTGGCTGGAGGACATCAAAATATAAGCATCTTCCACTTTAACAACTTGTCTCCAATGAGAACCGGCCCTTTAAGTGGGCTGTGAGACCAGAATCTGGTAGGAGGGGCTTTAGTATTACTTTCATGTCCATAGGCTTGCCACAAGCCCACTTTAATCTAACCCCCAACCTTAAAGCTTAACCCAAACCAAACCATAGCCTTAACCTAACCCCTCGGAATATGCACGTCTGCCGCGCGTTTTTACCGCGATTTGCGGTAAGAGAAGCACGCAACAAACGCGCGTTTCTGAGGGCTATCCGGCTGTATCCTAATTGATACGCGCGGCAAATACGCCCCAAAGAAGCTCCTGTACTTCTTTGGGCGTAGGGCGTTTTTTCAGCGCGTTCCTACGCGCTGTAAAACGCCCAGGTGGGAACCATGCCAATACGTCATCTGACCCCCATGACTCAACCTAACTGTAAACCTCAACCTAACTCCTAACCATAAAGTTTAACCTTAACCCACACTGAACCAAAAGCCTTAACCCAACCCCTAAACTTCATCTGACCCTCTAAAACTCAACCTAACTGTAAACCTCAACCTAACCCATAACCATAAACTTTAACCTTAACCCAAACCAAAAGCCCTTAATCCAACCCCTAAACTTCATCTGACCCTTAAACTTCAACCTAACTGTCAAACTTTAACCTAAACACAAATCTAACTTTAAGCCTTCACCTAACCCCTAAACTTTATCTCACACCTAAAACGTAACCGAACCCTTAGCCGTAAACTTTAACCTTAACCCAAATCGAACGGTAAGCCCTTAAAGGAGAACTATGGGGTTAGGGCTTTTCCCCATAGTTCTCCTTAGGGTCACTTCCCGATCTACTGAGCCGACCTGTGACAGTCTCATTGTCACAGGTCGGCTAGAACTATGAGGTGAGTGAAAAGCACTCACCTCATAGTTCTTCTTTAACCTAACCCCTAAATGTCATCTGACCCTTAAAACTCAATCTAACAGTAAGCCTCAACCTAACCTGTAAACCTCATTTGACCCCTAAAACTCATCCTAACTCCTAACCATAAACCTCAACTAAACCCCTTAGGGTTAGGGTTTGACCTTAACCCAAATCAAACCACAAGCCTTAACCCAACCCCTAAACTTCATCTGATCCCTAAAACTCAATCTAACAGTAAGCCTCAACCTAACCCGCTAACCTCATTTGACCCCTACAATTCATCCTAACCCCTAACCATAAACTTTAACCTTAACCCATACATAACCAGAAACCTAAACTTAGTCCCTAAACTTCAACCGACCCCTAAAGCTAACCAACCTAACCATAAACCTCAACCTAACCATAAGCCTTAACCTTAAGCCTCCCTTCACATATAGCGTTTGCGTTTAGACTGCACGGCACAAAAGCGCTAAAGTCTTTTCAAATGCATGGATTCCACTCATTTGTGGCTATTGCTATAGCCGCAAACGCGTGAAATCTGCCCGAAATCGCGCATGGACTATTTGTGAGACGTGCGGTTTTGTACTGCCCGGTCCCCGCAATGGTCTGCACAATGCACATTAAAATGCATTGTTTTTTAAGTTTAGAGCAGTTCCGTGTGTATTCGGCCATACAAACAACCGCTCCTGTGTGAATGGAGGCTAACCCACACCTAACCATAAGGCTGGGTTCACACCTGGGCGTTTTTCTGCGCGATTTGTCGCGCTGAAAAAAAAACGCGAAAAAGTACTTGAGCTTCTTTTCCGCGTGCAGGGGCCGATTGCAGCGCGTATCCATTGTTATTCCCGAGTGTGGCTCGGGGTTAACAAAGCGGTAACCCACGAGCCACACTCGGGAATACAGCGTAGGTCTTACCTTGTCCGCGATCCCCGCTGTGTCCTCCGGCCGCTGCCGTCTTCCGGGTTCCGTGCCTTGCAAGCGCCTGCGATGCAGGGGGGCGGAACCGGTTGGAAGTTTAAAAAGTTTTTTTTTTTAAAAACAAAAAAAAGATAGAGAAAAAAGGGGGGAAAAAAATCATACCGCCAGGGAGGTTAAAAAACGAGCGTCGAATGTGCGTTTCAGTGAACAGAAAAACTTGTCTTTTGAAACGTGCAAAAAACGAGCATAAATCGCTCGTATTTAGAACGCCCAGGTGTGAACCCAGCCTAAACCTTAACCCCAACCCCTAAAAATCAACCTAACTTTATACTCAACCTAACCATAAACGTAAACCTTAACCCATACCCAAACATAAACCTAACCACGAAACTTCAACCGACCCCTAAAACTCAACCTAACCCTAAACCTCACCCTACCCTCTAATACTCATAGTAAGCCCTGACCATAAACCTCAACCAATGCCATGTCCTGTCTGCAGATCGCTCAACACTTCACTGGCTGAACTTGCCATCTGGTTTGGCTCTGTGTAAGGTCACATTCTGAGTTATAGATGTCACCGCCAATACTGATAATAAAGAGGATTATGTTTCAATTAAAGGGAACCAGTCATGATTGGGCTTGTGTAACAATGTGTGATGGATTACTGTCACTTTTTCCATTGAAGACAAAGCGCAGGTTCAGACGTGGCGGCCTTGCAATGGACAAGTCTGGAGAAGCAGAACACCGCTGGAGTCATCCCTCTGCTCACCTCGCCCTCTCATTCATCCCTCTGCTCACCTCGCCCTCTCATTCATCCCTCTGCTCACCTCGCCCTCTCATTCTATGTACTCCTCTCTCTATGTATGTCACAAAGCAGCGACTTTCCTTTATCTATAATGATGAAGTTACTTTGCGTCACCATTTCAGCTACAAACTCTGCTAATTACAGGTCATTACCAAAGCGCTAGTCTGTGTGTTTGCTGTCCAGTAGTATTATAAGGCTAGCTTCGCACCAGATAAACCTCACATGTGCATCACAAACGCATCAAAACAGATCGCAATGCAACTGCTCAGACGCACGCAGTTGTGATGCAGTTTCTGGTGTGAACTAACCCTTAGGGTACGTTCACGCCAGATGCAGTGCGTTCCAATGCGATCCGTTTTGAGGCGTTTGTGATGCGTTTTCTTTTATTCTGCATACTCTTTAGTACATGGGCGGTATACAACTATCTAGCTGGGCTGTATAGATAAAACATCAAAGTTGCTGAGAAAGAGAACTCACCACATTCTTCTTTTTGCTCCCTGTCCAGACCAGAGAAATCCGGGTATCATGTGGCAGTTCTCTCCCTCCACTTCCCCATCTTCTGCCCATCGGTTTTGTAGTTGGGATGCTGAGGATCATAGAGGAGTGGACATCCCTCCACATATTTTATGATGTCAGCATCCACATGAGCCATGTCTCCAATATCTCTTCTACCTACCAAGAGGAAGTTCCAGGATGATGACACAATCAATCCATTTTTTAATTTTTTTTTGGATGCGTTCCGGTGCGTTCAGATGCAGCTAAAATAGGACGAGCGGTTATTTTTTTCTGACTGCATCTGAAGGGACTGCAATGGTGTGAATAGAGCACGAGAAAGCCCATAGGAAAGCATTGTGATGTATTTTGGCTGCAGCAGCCAAACTGCATATGCGGCACAACTGCATCTGGTGTGAACTAACCCTGACTCCCAGCACACATGGTGGGGTACAAAGTGAGTATCTGTTTCTTTAAGTGTCATTCTCTTCCTCCCCTCAGACTGCCCCATGACCACAGCCAGACCACAACAGGATACAAGTCCTGATACAATGTAATATCACAGAGGATGTTTTCACTGCTCACCTCCTGAAGAGTCCTCACTATTAGTAAATATGGAGAGAGCCGCAACACTGACATCTAGCGGCCACAGTCTGCATTACACACGAAGTATAGATAGATAGATAGATAGATAGATAGATAGATAGATAGATAGATAGATAGATAGATAGATAGATAGATAGATAGATATATGGATGGATAGATAGATAGATAGATAGATAGATAGATAGATAGATAGATAGAATATATCCTGCCAGACATAAAATAATACATGAGATTAATAAGAAATGTCACCAGACCTTCTACATATACAATGGTGAAGTCACATGTTGAGGCTCATATGAGATTTCGGTGATCGGGTCACTTCTATGTCCCATGTTGGGGTCACCTCCATGCCCCATGTTGGGGGTCACCTCTATGCCCCATGTTGGGGTCACCTCTATGCACCATGTTGGGGTCACCTCTATGCCCCATGTTGGGGCCACCTCTATGCCCCATGTTGGGGTCACCTCTATGCCCCATGTTGGGGTCACCTCTATGCCCCATGTTGGGGTCACCTCTATGTCCCATGTTGGTGTCACCTCTTTGCCCCATGTTGGGGTCATCTCTATACCCCATGTTGGGGGTCACGTCTATGCCCCATGTTGGGGTCACCTCTATGTCCCATGTTGGGGACCACATTCTTCTTTTTGCTCCCTGTCCAGACCAGAGAAATCCGGGTATCATGTGGCAGTTCTCTCCCTCCACTTCCCCATCTTCTGCCCATCGGTTTTGTAGTTGGGATGCTGAGGATCATAGAGGAGTGGACATCCCTCCACATATTTTATGATGTCAGCATCCACATGAGCCATGTCTCCAATATCTCTTCTACCTACCAAGAGGAAGTTCCAGGATGATGACACAATCAATCCATTTTTTAATTTTTTTTTGGATGCGTTCCGGTGCGTTCAGATGCAGCTAAAATAGGACGAGCGGTTATTTTTTTCTGACTGCATCTGAAGGGACTGCAATGGTGTGAATAGAGCACGAGAAAGCCCATAGGAAAGCATTGTGATGTATTTTGGCTGCAGCAGCCAAACTGCATATGCGGCACAACTGCATCTGGTGTGAACTAACCCTGACTCCCAGCACACATGGTGGGGTACAAAGTGAGTATCTGTTTCTTTAAGTGTCATTCTCTTCCTCCCCTCAGACTGCCCCATGACCACAGCCAGACCACAACAGGATACAAGTCCTGATACAATGTAATATCACAGAGGATGTTTTCACTGCTCACCTCCTGAAGAGTCCTCACTATTAGTAAATATGGAGAGAGCCGCAACACTGACATCTAGCGGCCACAGTCTGCATTACACACGAAGTATAGATAGATAGATAGATAGATAGATAGATAGATAGATAGATAGATAGATAGATAGATAGATAGATAGATAGATAGATAGATATATGGATGGATAGATAGATAGATAGATAGATAGATAGATAGATAGATAGATAGATAGATAGATAGAATATATCCTGCCAGACATAAAATAATACATGAGATTAATAAGAAATGTCACCAGACCTTCTACATATACCATGGTGAAGTCACATGTTGAGGCTCATATGAGATTTCGGTGATCGGGTCACTTCTATGTCCCATGTTGGGGTCACCTCCATGCCCCATGTTGGGGGTCACCTCTATGCCCCATGTTGGGGTCACCTCTATGCACCATGTTGGGGTCACCTCTATGCCCCATGTTGGGGCCACCTCTATGCCCCATGTTGGGGTCACCTCTATGCCCCATGTTGGGGTCACCTCTATGTCCCATGTTGGTGTCACCTCTTTGCCCCATGTTGGGGTCATCTCTATACCCCATGTTGGGGGTCACGTCTATGCCCCATGTTGGGGTCACCTCTATGTCCCATGTTGGGGCCACCTCTATGTCCCATATTGGGGTCACCTCTATGCCCCATGTTGGCGGTCACCTCTATGCCCCATGTTGGGGTCACCTCTATGTCCCATGTTGAGGTCACCTCTATGTCCCATGTTGAGGTCTCCTCTATGTCCCATGTTGGGGGTCTCGGTGGGTTTGGAACATTCTCATACTGAGCCATGATGTCTCCTCACATTTGGTAGTCCGGAGCCACGGAGTCTGGAGCCCTCGCTGTGTTCGGGGTCACCACCCTGTTTGTCTGATAAGGATTTTGTTTTTCACTTGGTGGGACGATCCTACACTGGGGTGGGGAGGTGTTGTAGGCGAGGAACTATCAGCCAAATCTTCAAGTGGTCTTCTGGCCTGGGAGGATACACGGAAGAGGACATCTCAGGAGCTTCATTACACCGAGATGGCCCGACTGTGCGGAGACACCAAGATGGAGCAGAGACATCCCGCCCCCCAGTTTTCGATGTGGAAGGATTATCTGGGTCTACAAACCCTCATGAAGGGAACTTTACAGCAAAGCAGCCCAGCCGACTTTCAGGGGCAGGAGGAACTCCCAGAACCTTCTCATGGTAAAACCTCGCCAGAACCAGGTCGGAATGTCACATCGCACCCTCCATTGAAGTGCACAGAGCGCGTCCAGTGCTCCTTCTGCAAGCACAATGGGGAGAACTGGAATGTGTACACCGGGCACAAGCTGCGGGACCATCGGGGGAAAGTGGTCTGCCCCATCCTCAAATCTTACACCTGTCCACAGTGCGGCGCCACCGGTGACAAAGCGCACACAAGGAGGTTCTGCCCCATGACCCAGAAGGACTACACCTCTGTCTACCGGACTGCAACCAGTACCAATCCTGCTAATGGGCACTGAGCCGTGCCCAGGGTAAGAAAGCTGGAGGCAGTGGAAGATGAGGGGCAGAAAAGAACTGGGGGCAATTCCAATTGTGTGGCTGAAAAGAACTGGATGCATTTCCAATTGTGTGGCTGAAATGGACTGGGGGCATTCCCAGCTGTAGGCAGAAAAGGACTTGGGGCACTTCTAGCTGTGGTGCAGAACATGAATGGGGCAATGCCAATTGCCAGCAAAAAAGACTGGCAATTATGCCAACTGCCAGCAGAAAAGTACTGGGGGTAATGCCATCTACCAAGAGGAAAGTACTGGAGGTAATACCATCTGCCAACAGGAAAGTACTGGGGGTAATGCCATCTGCCAACAGGAAAGTACTGGGGGTAATGCCATCTGCCAACAGGAAAGTACTGGGGGTAATGCCATCTGCCAACAGGAAAGTACTGGGGGTAATGCCATCTGCCAACAGGAAAGTACTGGGGGTAATACTATCTGCCAACAGGAAAGTACTGGGGGTAATACTATCTGCCAACAGGAAAGTACTGGGGGTAATGCCATCTGCCAACAGGAAAGGACTGGGGGTAATGCCATCTGCCAACAGGAAAGTACTGGGGGTAATGCCATCTGCCAACAGGAAAGGACTGGGGGTAATGCCATCTGCCAACAGGCAACAAGGAAGGACTGGGTGGTAATAACATCTGCCAACAGGAAAGGACTATAAGTACTTTAAGGGCAATCTGCCCGTCCAGTGGTCTCTGCCGCCTCCTCTAATGGTTTATTTTGCGCTTTTACCTATTTTATTATTCTCGTGTCATGATTATTATGGTATTTGTACACAGAGCACTGTTTTCCTGGGAAATATTTCCCCATTAGCACTGTTGTTGTTATTATTATACAAGTTTGTAACCTTTGTGTGTTTTTGTAAGTAAAGTTCTTTGCACTTTCCACCGGCCTCGTATCTTTTTTATGAATTGTATTATTATATTGCAGTCCAGTCACCATACACGTAGTGTAGGTCAAGGGAAAGATGTACTCCTTCAGTAAATGTAGATGCTATGAGGTCCTCTCATTGGAGGTTCTATTAATGACCCCCCCAAGTCATAATGAAGGCAAGCAGCCTCCCAGTGACAATGTCATGTGTATAAGGCAACCTCAGATATGCCTACTTGGCAGCCCTTAGAGGGAAAGTGATTGGGCAGATTAGGAAAGCGTGTCAAATAGCTGTTTTTGTCCCTGGATAGAGTTGGGATGGTCTGCAGCAGGTAAGGCTGCCCTTCCCCCCTCCCTCCTCTATAGCATGGATGCTGCCCGTACATGAATCGAATTCCGTCTGATTGCTGCTAAATTTCAAACTTCAATGACAAAATTGAAGGAGCCGGCTGGAAAATTGTTGCATGTTGTTTAATTGTAAAATCCCACCTTGTGTAGACATCCAAAAGCCCTGGGAATGGGTTGAGTGCCGCCATCTTGGATGTGATGTCAGTATCTCCAGCAGACGTATGGTACACTCCTTAGTATTCCCCTTCGTTCCTCCCCTAGCTGCCACATAAACATTTAGGGATTTGGAAAAACTCTGCAGGTACGTGATTAGAATACTTGTTTTTTCCTGACATTTTCTAGATTAGTCTTGTGCTTTGCCCATGCACGCAGTAATTGACACGGGGTGGGGCGGACATGATTATCAAGGTGGCTTTGCCTGGCACAGTGGAACTGGCTAAAGCAGGCCAATGAGTGCAAAGGGCCCAGACTGTGGGAAGCTGAGCCAGCTTGGCCTTCTCACCCTTATCAAGTGAGTAAAAGTGGTTGGGCAGGCAGAGAATGGTGGTGAAGGTGGTTGGGCAGGCAGAGAATGTTGGTGAAGGTGGTTGGGCAGGCAGAGAATGGTGGTGAAGGTGGTTGGGCAGGCAGAGAATGTTGGTGAAGGTGGTTGGGCAGGCAGAGAATGGTGGTGAAGGTGGTTGGGCAGGCAGAGAATGTTGGTGAAGGTGGTTGGGCAGGCAGAGAATGGTGGTGAAGGTGGTTGGGCAGGCAGAGAATGAGGGGGTAATGCCATCTGCCAACAGGAAAGTACTGGGGGTAATGCCATCTGCCAACAGGAAAGTACTGGGGGTAATGCCATCTGCCAACAGGAAAGTACTGGGGGTAATGCCATCTGCCAACAGGAAAGTACTGGGGGTAATGCCATCTGCCAACAGGAAAGTACTGGGGGTAATGCCATCTGCCAACAGGAAAGTACTGGGGGTAATACTATCTGCCAACAGGAAAGTACTGGGGGTAATACTATCTGCCAACAGGAAAGTACTGGGGGTAATGCCATCTGCCAACAGGAAAGGACTGGGGGTAATGCCATCTGCCAACAGGAAAGTACTGGGGGTAATGCCATCTGCCAACAGGAAAGGACTGGGGGTAATGCCATCTGCCAACAGGCAACAAGGAAGGACTGGGTGGTAATAACATCTGCCAACAGGAAAGGACTATAAGTACTTTAAGGGCAATCTGCCCGTCCAGTGGTCTCTGCCGCCTCCTCTAATGGTTTATTTTGCGCTTTTACCTATTTTATTATTCTCGTGTCATGATTATTATGGTATTTGTACACAGAGCACTGTTTTCCTGGGAAATATTTCCCCATTAGCACTGTTGTTGTTATTATTATACAAGTTTGTAACCTTTGTGTGTTTTTGTAAGTAAAGTTCTTTGCACTTTCCACCGGCCTCGTATCTTTTTTATGAATTGTATTATTATATTGCAGTCCAGTCACCATACACGTAGTGTAGGTCAAGGGAAAGATGTACTCCTTCAGTAAATGTAGATGCTATGAGGTCCTCTCATTGGAGGTTCTATTAATGACCCCCCCAAGTCATAATGAAGGCAAGCAGCCTCCCAGTGACAATGTCATGTGTATAAGGCAACCTCAGATATGCCTACTTGGCAGCCCTTAGAGGGAAAGTGATTGGGCAGATTAGGAAAGCGTGTCAAATAGCTGTTTTTGTCCCTGGATAGAGTTGGGATGGTCTGCAGCAGGTAAGGCTGCCCTTCCCCCCTCCCTCCTCTATAGCATGGATGCTGCCCGTACATGAATCGAATTCCGTCTGATTGCTGCTAAATTTCAAACTTCAATGACAAAATTGAAGGAGCCGGCTGGAAAATTGTTGCATGTTGTTTAATTGTAAAATCCCACCTTGTGTAGACATCCAAAAGCCCTGGGAATGGGTTGAGTGCCGCCATCTTGGATGTGATGTCAGTATCTCCAGCAGACGTATGGTACACTCCTTAGTATTCCCCTTCGTTCCTCCCCTAGCTGCCACATAAACATTTAGGGATTTGGAAAAACTCTGCAGGTACGTGATTAGAATACTTGTTTTTTCCTGACATTTTCTAGATTAGTCTTGTGCTTTGCCCATGCACGCAGTAATTGACACGGGGTGGGGCGGACATGATTATCAAGGTGGCTTTGCCTGGCACAGTGGAACTGGCTAAAGCAGGCCAATGAGTGCAAAGGGCCCAGACTGTGGGAAGCTGAGCCAGCTTGGCCTTCTCACCCTTATCAAGTGAGTAAAAGTGGTTGGGCAGGCAGAGAATGGTGGTGAAGGTGGTTGGGCAGGCAGAGAATGTTGGTGAAGGTGGTTGGGCAGGCAGAGAATGGTGGTGAAGGTGGTTGGGCAGGCAGAGAATGTTGGTGAAGGTGGTTGGGCAGGCAGAGAATGGTGGTGAAGGTGGTTGGGCAGGCAGAGAATGTTGAAGGTGGTTGGGCAGGCAGAGAATGTTGGTGAAGGTGGTTGGGCAGGCAGAGAATGGTAGTGAAGGTGGTTGGGCAGGCAGAGAATGGTAGTGAAGAAGTGGGGCTTAGCTATAGGAGGGGAATCAGTCTTATTTGGGCAGAAGTGGGGCTTAGCTATAGGAGGGGAATCAGTCTTATTTGGGCAGAAGTGGGGCTTAGCTATAGGAGGGGACTGGTCTTATTTGGGCAGAAGTGGGGCTTAGCTATAGGAGGGGACTGGTCTTATTTGGGCAGAAGTGGGGCTTAGCTATAGGAGGGGAATCAGTCTTATTTGGGCAGAAGTGGGGCTTAGCTATAGGAGGGGACTGGTCTTATTTGGGCAGAAGTGGGGCTTAGCTATAGGAGGGGATCAGTCTTATTTGGGCAGAAGTGGAGGCTCCATACACAGCTTGGGCCTAGAATCCTGCAGGCTGCACGGGGTTACCACACTTCATCACTGTTATTACCTCACAAAATGTCAGGACAGGTTCACTTTAATTGCACACGTCTTCCCGGTACCTTTGCCTGAACTCTCCATACTTTTATTTTGTGCTGTGCCACAACATTCCAGATTCAGACCTCCAGAAGTTTAGGACAAAACAATGCCATTCATATTTTAATTCGCATTTAACTTTATTAACATCAAATTTAATTGCAACATGAAGCAAAACTCTTTTAAGTTGAAAACATTCTAAGAGAACCTGTCATTCTGACTCAAGTGTCAGCAAACATTTTGCTATCCACCAAGGTGCAGCCTTGTAATGGAGCAGGAGCGGGTGACACCATCTAGGGGCAATGGTGGCCTGTGAGCAGCACGAACCCTTTAGAGCAGGGATGTCCAAACTGCGGCCCTCCAGCTGCGGTGGAACTACGAATCCCATGAGGCTTTGCAAGATTATCACTGCCACAGACATGACTCCCGGAGAGAAATGCTTCATGGGATTTGTAGTTTCACCACAGCTGGAGGGCCGGAGTTTGGACATCACTGCTTTAGTGCCTCCCCAATATTTAACCGGTCTCCGCGCACCATGGCTACAGATGAATGATAAAATGAACTTTGCTGGATAGAATACAACATTATAAACCTCCCGAACAACAAATACAAAACGGACAGACGCGTCGTGTTGGTTACTTTTCTCTTCGTCTCTTTCCTCCAGCTCCTCTGCCCGGGGGGAACCGCGATCTCTTCTGTCGGAGGTCCCGGTATGTGCTCATAATGAGGCGACTGGGAAAAAATAAAGACGTATTATGTGCTGGAGATACTCAACTTCTAGACAACTCAACTTTAAAGTGTTATTAAACCCTCCATGGAGAAAATGAGAGGTAACCGCTACCTTATACTGATGCTTGTTCTCGGGTTCAGTGTAACTCCTGTGCACCCCAGGGGTGTATCTACTGCAAGGCAAACTAGGCATTTGCCTAGGGTGGCACTTTCCAAGGGGGCGGCAGAAAACGCCACCCAAACCAATGAGGCGGTCAGGGCTGGATTTGCCTTTGGGCATACTGGACACTTGCCAGATGGGCCAATGCTTGGCGGCACAGGATCAGGCAGCGGCGGCTGCCTAATGAGGCAAACTAGGCGGCCGCAGGGCCATTAGAGTGGCTGACTTATTAGAGAGCTGCGCGGTGGAGGGGAGGGCCCAGTGAGATGCGGTCCGGCTGGCTTTGTACAGTAGGTGGAGGAGAAGCAGCGGGTGGCTCGGGGCTGGCCATAGCATGTGATACGACGGTGGGATGTCCCAGAAGCAGGCTGGGGAGTGCAATGTATCCTGTTGGTACTGATGGCACTTTAAGCTGCAGGTAAGAGGAGCAGCACATGTATGCAGGGAAAGGGACCCTGCACAGTCCTCCTGAGACCCTGCACAGCTCTCCCAAAACCCCCGCCTGCGCATTGTGGCCAGTATCTTTATTATTATGTGCCAGCTTAGGTGCTGTGCTTAGGACAAGCCTATGCAGAGTGGCTGGGGTCCTTATCACTGTGTTCATTTTGGTGCCATGCTTAAGGCACGCTCGCACAGTGTGGCCAAAGTCCTTATAAACTTGAGTAACATGGCTTGAGTGCCATGCTTAGAGAATGCAGGCACAGTGTGGCCAGAGTCCTTATAGTGCACGCTTGGGTGCCATGCTTAGAGTGCGCCTGCACAGTGTGGCCAGAGTCCTTATAGTGCACGCTTGGGTGCCATGCTTAGAGTGCGCCTGCACAGTGTGGCCAGAGTTCTTATAGTGCACGCTTGGGTGCCATGCTTAGAGTGCGCCTGCACAGTGTGGCCAGAGTCCTTATAGTGCACGCTTGGGTGCCATGCTTAGAGGGTGCAGGCACAGTGTGGCCAGAGTCCTTATAGTGCACACTTGGGTGCTATGCTTAGAGAGTGCATGCACAGTGTGGCCAGAGTCCTTATAGTGCACACTTGGGTGCTATGCTTAGAGAGTGCATGCACAGTGTGGCCAGAGTCCTTATAGTGCACGCTTGGGTGCCATGCTTAGAGAGTGCATGCACAGTGTGGCCAGAGTCCTTATAGTGCACTAGAAAAAATGGTACATGCATTAATCTATAACCGGCCTTTATAGCAGGGCGCACATTGGGAAGGCTTACAACAATACAAAACACAAAAATTCCCCAGCCTCAACCTGCCAGCCAGCCTGCAACCAAACAAGTAGCCCTGTCAACAGTATGCGTTAAAATCAGAGGTTTTAGTTGCACAAACTTTTGGCCAAAAATATGTAGAAGCCACACTGCCGCGCCAAGGCACCTCTGCAAAGTGTGGTCCTAACTCTATGTATCCGAGTCTCCAAGTGTGAGCATATTAATGAAGTCGATAAATTACATGCAGGTGTACCTGGAGGTAGCCAACTCCTCCTAATAAGGTTCAGGGACGGGTCCTTATAGTGCACGCTTGGGTGCCATACACTTTACAACCATCGCAAGACCTTAGTCTTGCGATGGTTGTAAAGTACTTAAAAAAACGTACGATCTGCCCATCTTGGACAGGCAGATCGTACTTGCGATCATCGCAAGCCCGCCCCCGTGAGGGGCTGGCTTGCAATGACTGCAATGAGGGGCGGGCTTGCAAGCACGGCAAAACGGGCAGTGTGCGCGTGCGCACACCGGCCCGTTCGTCAGTTGTCGAACAAGCAGGCCACTCACTCGCCGAGAATCGTACGATTCCCGGCGGGTTTTCAAGCCTGCTTGTTCGATGGAAGACGTGCGACCGTACAGTAGAAACGGTCGCACGCCTTCCATACACTGCACGATTCTCGTACGATCGCGGGATTTCCCGCGATTCTCGTACGAGAATCGTACAGTGTATGGGCACCTTTAGAGTGCGCATGTGCAGTATGGCTGGGGTCCTTTTCATTATGTGCCTCAGGTGAGCAAGAAATCCTGGGATGTGTAGTCCCGTTGAGATTCACACAGGGGGAAGTAAACATTGTGGGAACCCACAACCACAGAATGGATATGAGTATACTGGGAAGGTGAGATATATTGGGAGAGGAGGGGGGCAGGGCAAAAAGGATAAGTACGCCTTGTTTTAAGTTGTACTTATTCTTTCCCTTTCCAGCCTGTGGGAGCTGCCCCCCCCCCGTCACAATTCATAATGCCAAAGGCATAACAATGGTCTTCCCGGAATGCCACAGCGATCATGTGACCGGGAGCCCGTCCTACAGTGATGGGCAGTTATCATTGACAGTGCGGGCCCTGTACTGGGGGTGCCAAATGGGTGCGCTCCTGGCACAAGCAAGAACCGCCATCTGCACGCATATATCCAGCAGCTTGGCACACATAGGTACCGCCGATAATAAGGGGGGGGGGGGGGAAAGGAAGCCAACTAAAAATGACAGTCACCCAAAACAACGACAGTTTCCCTTTGAGAGCGCCAAGACTGGGAAGACTCACTTGAGATTGGACAGCTCCAGGATGAGGCCCCGGACGGTGGACGAGGCGTCTTCTCTTCTCTCGGGTTGTCTGTTCAGGAAACACACAGAATCATTTCAGGTTCCATTCGACCAAATGCAAGGCCTAGTTCACACGGCTTTGGCTTGCAAGTATCTAAAAGACCATTTCACTCCAGTCTGGGAATGTTAAACACAGATCCTAAAGAGACCCTGTCACCAGAACATCCCTTTCCTGAGAAATCTCCCCATAAGATTACACTGCGTGTGTATATTGTATGCAGGTGACTTACCTGGAAGAGACTGCAGCTGCTGGGTGCCGCCATCTTGGATATGATGTCAGCAGCCAGAGCTGTCAGTTAAGTGATACTCTATAGCAGGGGTGAAACTACAAATCCCATGATGCATCTCTCTCTGGGAGTCATATCTGTGAGAATCTTGCAATGCCTCATGGGATTTGTAGTTCCACCACAGCTGGAGGGCCAGAGTTTGGATACCCGTGCTCTATAGCAGGAAAATTCAAACCAGCCCCCCAGCGGTGGTGAAACTACAAGTCCCATGAGGCATTGCAACAGCCCCAGGCATGACTCCCACAGGCCGATGCATGATGGGATTTGCAGTTTGACCACAGCTGGGTTTGCCTACCCCTGCTCGGTAGTATTGTCCTTTGCTCCTCCCCCAGCAGCTTCACTAAAATGTATATAGGGAGGTGAAGGGAGGGGCAGAGGAGCTGGGCCAGCACAGAGAGTATCCGACACTCCCAGAAGAGGAAAGGGTTATGATGTGTAAGGGGGGGGGGGGGCTGTGCCAGAGAATTGACTCTTCCCGGAGTAGTCAAATCTTCTAACAAGTTCAAAGGCACATTGCGAGAGAATACATTTATGGAAAAGTAGAACACTGGAAGGAAGCATCGAAAATGGTTTTTCTGTCTGTGTGCCTTTCATTTTTTACAGCGGGTGACAGGTTCTCTTTAATAAGGGTGTGACTGTCACTTTAAACAAGCTGCTAGCAGGCATTCGTAAGCGTCAGCACTACTTGAAGAGTAATGAAAAGCCTCCGGAAGCCTCATAGCGGCTCGTTTAAAGTGACAGTCAGAACGCCCATTACGATCAGTCCATGCAGACATAAAACACATCATTACATTTACAGAGCACTCCGTGTACCCGATTGTGACCTGATATCACCCTCATGCTGTCCCTGAAGGCCTGGAGTGTGGGAGGAAGAAGCAGCACAAGGTATCAAAGAGCACGCTGATAGGAGGAAAAAGCAGAGTGACAGAAAGATCCTATCAGATGTGTTGTCTATATGTGTGTATGTGTTGGGGGGGGGTGCAGAGCGGCAGCCACAGCGTCCCAAGTACCTGTGATGCTCTGTCCGGCTTCCCGCCCCCGTCCAGCTCACTGACGTCATCGGTTGTTGCCAGGGAGCTGAGCGGTACACTCTGGCTGGCGTCCCGCTCAGCTCCTGGCAGCCAGTGACGTCGGTGAGCTGGACAGGATCGGTCAGAGAGCTGCTCAAAGAATGGCTCTACACAGCCGTGGTGGTA
>NW_017307804.1:247756-248365 GCF_000935625.1 Nanorana parkeri
CCCCCCCCCCCCACCACTGCAAGGGTTAGTGCTGGTTTTGTCTTGGAGGCTCAAATAAAGCCGATTTACTCACCTGATCCTCAGCTTTGGACTGCTAGACCAGTACACGTTACATATCGCCGCGAACGTCGCAGTGCGAGCAATCATTCTCGGCCCATCAATCACTGATAACACTAAACTGATGAGCGGTAAAAGCTTTTAAATCCTCGCCTATAGTAAATTTTGGGTATTTTAGTTTTTTTTTTTGCGGCCTCATGAACGCACGCAATTTTAAGGCTTTGGCGCGTTTGGTATCTATGTACCCGGCGTGACCCCGTCTTTTATATTTTACCAAAAAATTGGGTATTATATTCTGTTTCTGTGTATTAAATTTCATTTGAGTGTATTTGATCCTAAAAATACCGGTTTGATAAACATTGGCGCAAATACCGCGCAACATAAAAAAGTGCAACTAGCATCTTTGTATTCTACGGGGCCTCTGCTTTCAGAACATAGATCATTGTTTGGGGGTCTGAAGACGTTTTCTAGTCTACAAATTCAGATTTTATCATGTGTGTGCAAATGTAAGAAATTGCTCTGGACAGCAAGGGGTTAAAGCAGCTTGGGGGG
>NW_017307804.1:248438-288840 GCF_000935625.1 Nanorana parkeri
TCATCAGAGACTGGTAGAGCTATTCATGGGTGACAAGACACATGTGAGAGGTGAGAAGGTTAGAAAACCATACACTGGTAGAGATAAGAGTCTACTCCTACAGACCCGGACTCATAAATCCATCAGGAGCCCGACAGGACCCTCAATTACCTGAGAGATAATCAGAGGGAGCAGGATGGGGAGGAAAGGGTCATCCTAACAAAGATAAGTCAGTGCCAGATACACAAGAGCAGAGCTGGGGGTGCAGGGCACACATTGTGGTAACCATCGCATCCCATGCAGCTATGTGGAGCCGCCTGGGGTAGGAGGGGTCCCCATTAGGAGGGCTGATTGGGGAAACTAAATTGTGAGGTTTCCGGGCTGAAGTCAGAGCTCAGGATGGTTTGGTCTCGGATCCCCCTCTGTGTCGGAGAAGCATTTCCTTATCTATCAGATATATTGTCCTCTGAACATCTGCTACACAGGGGTGTGACCCGGAGTGATGACATCATGGCGAGGTTCAATAGTCAAAAGAAAGCCATCGCACACCTGAGCGGATAATACCCTCAAGTATTTGGGTGGGTGCCGAGCGACCACGGACGCCTCTGCAAATCAGTATAAATATGAAGAAGTCACTCGCGCTCCAGCTCAGTCAATATTTTATTGACCTCTGTGGTGTCACAACGTCATCGCGCATGCGCGGCAATCTTA
The DNA here is from genome assembly GCF_000935625.1 of Nanorana parkeri. Lineage (NCBI taxonomy): Eukaryota > Metazoa > Chordata > Amphibia > Anura > Dicroglossidae > Nanorana > Nanorana parkeri. The sequence goes on from NW_017307804.1 coordinate 249,129, forward strand.
TTGATACCTGCCGGTGGCCATCTTGGTGATGGAAGCCGGCAGAGAGAGGAGGGGACAGTGACCTGGCGGGATGAGGTATGCCGCCGGGTGCCCTCCTCTCTCCCGAAACTCCATGACCGAGTGCCCGACTTTTCAGAGGGGGTGACACCAAAATAACTGTCCGTCATTTTGTTGTCACCCCTCCAATGGTGTCACCCGAGTGTGGGCCACACCCCCCGCGTGATGGCACTGCTGCTACAGACTGAAATGAACGCCGTATTATTATTATTATACCTTTTACGCCCCAATTCTGCTCCCTCCTAGTGTACTGCCTATACTGACCCCTCTCCTGCTGCCTGTCCTTCATGCATCCTATATGGTAACATCAATGGCATGTTCTGTCACAGCTGGCAATGCCAGCCTGCTACAGAGAGAGTTAGCCGGGTGCCCCCAATGTTTTGCTATGGGTTGTAGTTGCACCCCTGACTTGAGGTGAGCTGTGACCTCATCCGACAATGAAGGGAACTGTCTGTACACACTGGGATGATTGCCGGGGATCACATGACACCGGGCATGCATGTGGCATCAAGTCCCAGCAGGGTGCAGTGCCAGCCAAAGGACTGGAGAACCTGAAATACAGCTACAGGGAAGACTTGCCATTGGGTCTGTTCACATGACAAGCTGGACCGGTATGGGAACGCTGGAGGCTTGCCACATGTGATCCTTTGTTGGAACTTGCTCGTGACCTGCACTCACATGTGTCCCAAACCGTCTGCCATATTTTACAGGATAAATGGCGCAATCTGGTGCCGGGGGAGCGCGTTTCATGTTACACCCTGAGTTATAATTATTAACGTATATCCCCTTCATGACCAGTGACATGCATGGTACGTCACTGGCACCGGGCCCGTGTAAAGAGACTCGCCGCCGGGACTCTGTTTACATTTGTCGGCTTTACAATAGAAGCGATTCTGGCAACTCGGCTGTCGCCAGATCGCGTCTAAGGGGCCGGTAAACCGCCCATCACCCCCCGCCCGACACCCCCTGCCGTGTTTCCCGGGCTCCGTTGCCCCTCCTACTGGCCCGGGACCGGCATCTCTGGTGTCGGTGGGAAGCTGGGGAGGAGAGCGGCTTACGTCCAATCACCGATCTCCTCCCTGCACTGTGGGACCGGGAGCGACGCGCATTCCATCACTTCCGGTCCCTGTTGGGCTCTCGGTCCATGACTGTCAGTCATTTTGGTGTCAACCCCTCCGATAGTGTCACCCAGACCGCACCCCCCTTGTGACGCCACTGCTTTAAGGCAAGGGTGAGCAACTCTGACCCTCCAGCTGTTGTGGAACTACAAGTCATTGCAAAACAGACAGTTACAGGCATAACCCCCAGGGGCAGAGGCATGTTAGGATTAGTAGTTAAAGCACAGCTGGAGGGCCGGAGTTTGCCTGGCCGTTGTCACACAGAACAGGTAATTTCCCTTTAATGACAGGAAGGCCGAGCTCAATCGCTGCTGAGAATGATTACAGCGGCGGCTCCGATGACGTTCCGCAGGTCGGTGGAGCGGCGTCCTCTGGTGGACAGCGCTGGGAAAACAATTCCCCGAACATGGAACAGTGTGGATGGGAGATTTTCTATTTTCATCAAATGTTTTGTATTTTTATCATTTTATGATTGCCAAATCGGCGGTGCCAGGCAAGAAACGGACACAATGGGGCCCTGGGGGCGGTAGAAGCTTTTGTCACCGCTCCCATTTATTTCCCATTATTAGGATCTGTAATAGACATAGATAGGCCACCCGTGTCTGTAATGACATGGACCCATCACACATCACCTGCCCATATGTAGCTCCGGGCCTGGGTGACCACTCGCTCTATCCTCCTGGTGTATTATAAGAACATGAAGGTTGTAGTTGGGGCCCCTGGACATCCAACAGGTCCCCGGCTCCTGCCTATGAAGACATCTGAGAGGGGGGCTGGGATTTCTAGGATCAGATGCAGATAACAAGCTCCTGCCTATGAAGACATATGAGAGGCGGGGGCTGGGATTTCTAGTCTCATTCCAAGGATCAGATGTAGATAACAAGCTCCTGCCTGGGTTGCCTTGTGAATGGCGGGCTCTCTATGAGCGGTGGACGCGGCGGCGGTGGACGCGGCGTGGACTCACCCTCTTGGAGTTGATGCGCCATTAGTACGTAGATTTGCATGCAGCGCCTTGTACAGCAGCTTCCCCTTCACTGATGGTGCGGATGTCCCTGGAGCGACGGCAATGGCGTCATCCTCATTCTGTAAGAAGAGAACGGACATTAGTAAGGGTCACATGTGGTAACCCCTGGCAACCAATCAGGGATCTTCACTCATCAACAGAGAGCAGATTTACACTGGCCATGCACACGGAACGGTGACTTAACCCTCTTTCCACAGCCAGCTTCATGCTCCTGTCCTGCCATCGATGTTGTAAACTGTTTAGATCAGAGGTGGGCAACTGCGGCTGTTGTGGAACTACAAGTCCCATGAGGCTTTGCCCACGGAGTTGCCCACCCCTGGCTAAGATGATCACAGTTTGTAATAAAGCCGTAATCCCAGCAATAGGTTTCCTTTGTCTAAGCTGTTCTTGTAATTCACCAATTCCACAATTCTACTTCCTGTGTGGCCCTTACGGCGTGGCGGGACGTCCCTCACCCTGGATGTCTTCTTCAAACAGGTTTTTGCTCTGCGGTCTAAATCTAGCCATACACTGGGTGTGCTTTCTTGTTCAGCCCAGTGATTGACGCTGCTCAGAATGGATGGGGGGAAATCCTGTTGATTCAGACAGCTGGCACCCGCAGCTATTAGAATGAGCGAATAGTGACTGCAGCTGATTGGTTGCAGTCACTGTTCAGCTGAGAATTTTCGTCCTGGCTCCTTCAACAAAAGTAGATGGGAAAATCAAATTTTGTTCAAAGTGGGCAAAACATGAATATCAGCTGAGCAGTGTATGGCCAGCTAGTTACAAAAAATCCCAAACAACACTAAAGACAAAGAAATGAATTGTTATTGTTTTCTTGAGTCATCGAAGTATTTTACAACATGGAGGGCAAAAAAACGGAGCCATAAATGTTGCTGAACGAGGGAAGACTATGGATCCTGCCACCCAAACAGCGTGGATAGAGGAATCTTCCCTGTTGGCTAATGTGATCTGACAGCCGGTGTCCGCGGTTGTCTGAATACCCCGACCGTGATTGCATCTGATTGGACGCAGTAATCCCCTATCCATGCAAAGGCCTCATTCACACAGACGTGCACAGCCGATCAGCCCACCAAATCGATGACTGCATCAAATGTTCATTTATTGACGCCTGCTGTCTCTCGGTTGCAAGCTCTTTTCGGGGCCACACAGGGTGATCAGGGTAATCTCTGAGCCTGATGAAGAGGACCCTGTGTGGCCCCGAAAAGCGCTTGCAACCGAGAGACAGCAGACGTCAATAAATGAACATTTGATGCAGTCATTGATTTGGTGCGCCGGTGACATTCCTAGGGTTGCCACCTGTCCCAGATTCAACTGGACAGTCCGGGTTTTCAGTCCCGTATGTGCTGTGTCCGTGTGTCAGGCCAGCTGAAACCCGGACACAGCACGTACAGGACTAAAAACCCGGACTGTCCAGCTGAAACCCGGACACAGCACGTCCAGGACTAAAAACCCGGACTGTCCAGCTGAAACCCGGACACAGCACGTCCAGGACTAAAAACACGGACTGTCCAGCTGAAACCCGGGCACAGCACGTCCAGGACTAAAAACACGGACTGTCCAGCTGAAACCCGGGCACAGCACGTCCAGGACTAAAAACACGGACTGTCCAGCTGAAACCCGGGCACAGCACGTCCAGGACTAAAAACCCGGACTGTCCAGCTGAAACCCGGGCACAGCACGTCCAGGACTAAAAACCCGGACTGTCCAGCTGAAACCCGGACACAGCACGTCCAGGACTAAAAACCCGGACTGTCCAGTTGAATTCTGGACAAGTGGCAACTAGTGATGGGCTCGTGCGCGTTCGCAGCTCCACGTGCCGAGCACGCCAGGAAGCTGACCGCGTGCAGCGCCAATCACAGGCACTGAGACATTATCCCGGTGAAGCTGCAGAGATATCCAGCTGCAGAGACCGGGAAATGTCTCAGTACCTGTGATAGGCGCTGCGGCGCTGTCAGCTTCCTGACGGGGTCGCCACTAGTGATGGGCTCGGCACGTGGAGCTGCGACCACGCCCGAGCCCATCACTAGTGGCGACCCCGTCAGGAAGCTGACAGCGCCGCAGCGCCTATCACAGGTACTGAGACATTATCCCGGTGAAGCTGCAGAGATATCCAGCTGCAGAGACCGGGAAATGTCTCAGTACCTGTGATAGGCGCTGCGGCGCTGTCAGCTTCCTGACGGGGTCGCCACTAGTGATGGGCTCGGCACGTGGAGCTGCGACCACGCCCGAGCCCATCACTAGTGGCGACCCCGTCAGGAAGCTGACAGCGCCGCAGCGCCTATCACAGGTACTGAGACATTATCCCGGTGAAGCTGCAGAGATATCCAGCTGCAGAGACCGGGAAATGTCTCAGTACCTGTGATAGGCGCTGCGGCGCTGTCAGCTTCCTGACGGGGTCGCCACTAGTGATGGGCTCGGCACGTGGAGCTGCGAACACGCCCGAGCCCATCACTAGTGGCAACCGTAGACAATCCTCAACTAGCTATTCTATTCAAACACCAGTAGCTTCCTGAATACCTGAACAGTGACCGCATCTGATTGGATACAGATCATTTTCCATCCCGCTCATTCGATTTTGACATTTGCCGAGCCGGTTGGTGCTGTCAGGGTTCACCCACATCTCAAAATTCGTCTGATTCCTGTTTATTTCAAGGCACGGGTAGCCCTGTCGGCCTATTGAAGTCTATAGTGTATACAACTATGAATTTCTATCTATTCCAAATTCTAACGTCAAGAACACATTGAACACGTGCATCAAAACCGCACGTCGACGCGCAAAGGGAATGCACATCGATCCATGACAGCGGACCAACGCTCCTCTATGCATACACATAGATCGTAATGAGCCATCGAACAATGTTTCATAAACACGCGTCCTGTAATTGTAGACAATCAGGAAGAAAACGTCTTTTGTTCTTTCATGGAAATATACTTCTCCGGGCTGAGGGAAGGAGCTGAGATGAAGGGATAGAGAGGAGCCCCCTATGGGCTGACGGGGCCCCCGGCTCCGGCTGTAAATCTTCCATTCATTGACATGGTTTCCTGGCAGTGCTGAGCCGTGTCTCTGGGATCAGGGCTGTTTATGAGCAGAGCTCCATATAAATCTTCCCCTCCTAGTGACTCCTCTGCTCCTCTGTCCCTAATAAAACCTGACAGAGTTTACTCCCCTATGACTAAAACAATCACTCAGACCTTCATCCGCTTCACAGATCTCCCAAAAAAAGGTCAGCTGCTCTGGCTGATGAGGATTCTGGGTCAGATCTGGAAACTTTGGGGCCCATTCACACAATAATGAACCTTTTTGGATCCTTTTTGCCTTTAGGACTGAGAAGGAAATTTCACGTCTGATGTTTCAAGGGTACACTTGCGGTGAAGACACAAAAACTGGAGCAGACAGAATCTGAAGCAGCTGGACATGGCAACCAATCAGCTTCTCTCTTCATTTAACCCCTTCATGAGCGAGACGGACAGGTGCTGCGTGTGATTGCACGCAGCAGCCTGTTCTTCTCTATGGGAGTACGCCGCCGTACGCTCACCCGAACTGCACATTTGTGCGGGTGTCCGCACTCATACACAGACAGGATGGATCCTGTCTGCGTCCGAGCAGGGACACCTGCACCGATGTGCAGTTCTGGTGAGCGTACGGCGATGTACTCCCAATCAAACGCAGCACCTGTCCTTCCCGGGAGCTGCCCGATACGGCTGTTCATGTGGTACGGGTCTGTACGGGGCAGCTCTTGGCAGTGTGAATGAGACCTAAAGCTTATAGATTATCTGCAGATTTTCTATGGTCAGATGGAAAAAGTGCAACAGATTCCTCCATCTACTCTAAACTGTGTGTATGGAGGAATCTACCGCTGGGCCAAGCTTCAGTATCTTGCTAGTCGCCCCCGCTGGCTCTCAAAACACCTGACGAATCTGATTGGATGCCGGCATTGTTCAGGTATTTTGAGAGCCAGCGGGGCTGACTAGCAAGATACTGAAGCTCGGCCCAGCGGTAGATTTCTCCATCCACACAGTTTAGCGTAGATGGAGGATTCTGTTGCACTTTTTCCATCTGACCATAGGAAATCTGCAGATAATCTATAGGTGTATGGCCAGCTTGTCCTTCACAGGTATAGGTGGTATAATAAGAGGCCATTCACACATTTCAAAAGGTAGGTTTTGGGAGTTTTTAATTGCGTTTCAGCGCAATTTTAATTGCGTTCGGATCGCACGGTCGCATGAACGTTCCCCATAGCAATGTATCGGATCATTCATATCGGCAGATCCGCGCTGCCAAATCTGCACAGCCGAACCGTCCCGGTGTGAACAGGGTCTCAGTCTGCTTCAGGTCCCTTTAACACAGCTGTTCCAATCAGACCCCCCTGTCAGTTTTTCAGGCGGACCTGATGGGAAGCTCAATGTTAGTCTATGGGCAGGCAGATATAAATGGATGTGCGTCTATTTCCATCTGAATACCTCCGAGTCCGTGTAGGTCAAAAAATAAAAAAAACCAGAGTAGAGTTCCATTTTTTCGGGCCTAAGCTTTATACATTGGAGGTAAACGGATGCAAACAGACGCACATCTATTTACATCCACCTGCCCATCACAAGATGGAGTTAAAAACAGACACAAATCTCACAGAAGTGACATCCATTCCATTATGATTCAGCAGGAGATCTGTTCCCGGTCTCACGTGTATAAGGGGCCTTAGGGTCCGCTTTAGGATATAGATCTGCTTCTAGACAACCTCAAAGTGAGTCTGACACCTAAAAAAAGCTTCTTGCAGGAATGAAGTGCGGGTACCTAGAGCTCTAACATACATCTTCTACAGCCAAATGTTATGAATGGGCTAGTGTAGTGTAGTGTCTAAGCTTGACTGCTCTTTCCAGGCCAACCCACATTCCTACTGGCCCATCATCATGATGACCTAGCCCTTAGGCCATATGGAATGTGTGTGAGGTGGTTGGGGACAGACAAGCACTGTCACTACAAGGAGCTTTGCCTATCCATAAGTCACTATAGGGGTTAGTAGATGATACCCTGAAATGCTGTGAGGTATACCTTCTCAGGGTGACACAAGCTCTCCTCCATGGCTCCCAGTAGCTGACTGTCTGGCAGTTCTGGGACTGTCTCTGCTCCTCCCGAGTGGTCAGACTCTGCACCTTGTGGGACATCTTCCTTTTCACCCAGGGGACGTAGATTTGTTTGTTTGCCGGCCAGTCTTGGTGACATTGAGGGTTCTGTTAATGTTTTTTGATCTTGGAAGACATCCACATCCTGTTCTTGTAACTCTAGCTGGTCCCCTGCTAAGTGAGACACATTTGTCATGCCCGGGGAATTCTGCCCTTCATCTCTCGGTAAATGGAATGCAGTGTCTGGGATGCTTCTTCCCTGTTCAGTCCAGGGTAAGGCTGGCATTTTCGAGAGGCATACATCTTCAGATTGGGCAGCTTGGAATTCTGGGAAATCAGATTGTGGTTCTTTGCCCGGTGAGGAGGCATCTTTCATGTCTACATTGGTTAGGGTACATGGGGCCATTTCATGGCATGTGTCATTCAGTGATGTCTCTTTAATATCTTCTGCTTTACAGGAGTTACTTGTCACTTCGTTGTCGATAATTTCCTCTTCTTCGATATGGGCATTGGACTTCTCAGACGCTGAGGGATCCACAAAACTTCTTTCCGATTGTTTGCTGATGTCTGGAGAGTTGGATTTATCAGTGAATGAAATGTCGGTGATAACAGGACTCAGCTCGCTAATGTCAGCAAGCTTCACTGAGAAATCACAAGGTGTACATTGAGTGGCTGGCTCTATAATGGAAGACTGGAGTGTGTCTGTGATAGATGTCTCCGGTGCTGCTGAGCTATAGACACCATCCGTCTGACATGGCTCCCTCTGGCGACAGGGAATGAGCACTGCAGTAGGAGGCAATAGAGGAGATACGTCCAGGTTACTGACCTCTACAGGTCCATCATCGGGAGTCTTAAAGAAGAGAAAAAATAAAATGCACATTACAGTATATATCATAAATACCTAACAAAGTGAATATGCCTGCACTATATGGCAAAACTTAGGGAAGACGGAAGAGAAGTGGTAAGGGGTTAGAACCTATATTAGTTAATTTGAGTCACTTAGTTGAGTATACGTTGATCACTCATATACATTAGGAAAGGATTACTGTGCAGAAACTAACCGTCCAAGACACAGGCTGTGCATCATCACACTGCGATATCCTCAGCTGAGAGGAACATAAGGTCTCCTCTGGATCCTCAGATTGCTGGGGGTTGGGGCCTTGAGTCTTCTGGAAACTGGGAGTCTCCTGAGGGCCTGCAGTTTTCTGGGAGCCAGGAGTCTCTTCAGGGCCTGGAGTCTTCTGAGGACTTGGAGTCTTCTGGGAGCCTGGAGTCTTCTGAGGATTTTGAGCCCCCTGAGAGCTTGGAGTCTTCTGGGAGCCTGGAGTCTTCTGAGGACTTGGAGTCTTCTGAGGATTTTGAGCCTCCTGAGAGCTTGGAGTCTTCAGAGGGCCTGGAGTCTCCTGAGGGCCTAGAGTCTTCTGGGAGCCTAGAGTCGCATCAGGGCCTGTAGTCTTCTTGGAACCTGGAGTCTCTTGAGGGCTTGGAGTCTTCTGAGGGCTTGGAGTTTCCTGAGGGCCTGGAGTCTTCTGGGAGCCTGAAGTCTTCTGAGGGCCTGTAGTCTCCTCGGGGCCCAGAGTCTTCTGGGAGACTGGAGTCTTCTGAGGGCCTGGAGTCTGCTCAGAACCTGGAATATCCTGAGGGCCTGTAGTCATCTGAAGGCCAGAAGTCTTCTGGGAGCCTGGAATCTCCTGATGACCTGCGGTCTCCTGGTGGTCCAGAGTCTTCTGGGGTCCTGGAGTCTCCTGAGGGCCTGGAGTCTGAAGAGGAGAATTCAGCTCTGGATCCACCCTGGTTTTTTTCAGGCTGTTTTTGGGAGGACGCCGGCTACCTAACAAAGAAGCAATACTGATATCTGAGTTGTGTGGTTGTTTTCCATATGCCAGAAAAAACTAAACACGGTCACGCATGTTACAATGTAATTACACAACATCCTTTAGATTCACTAACAACTATTCTTCCCGATTTGATATAAACTGAAAGTGTATCAAAATATGTTTTAATTTTGGATAGAGGGTTTTGAACCCCTGTCAGGTTTATATTGCTGCATGTGACCCCAATATGGACTCTCAATTTGTCCCATAGACCACTGTCATGCAGAAAAACTTTTCAAGCTTTTAACCATTCCCTAGTGGATCCAAAATGAAGAAAATGTTTTGGTTTTAGATACTTGAAGGGATTGTTCAGGCAGACCCCCGTATTGCATAGCTGTTGGTACATCTAAAGCCCCGTTCACATTGAGCGATTTATCACGCGGTAATTCCCACGATATCGCGGCAAATTACCACGCGATATTGCGCTCCAATGCATTTCAATGGGGCAAAGGGTCCTGCTGTCGCGGGTCGTGTGTCGCTACAGCAGGACCCTTTTTGGAGCGGATTTAGCCGCGATTCAAGCTTGCTCAATGCAAGCTTGAACGCGATGTCGCGCGGCAAATCTTGCGATATCGTGCAATATGCAAATCGCACCACAAACGCGCAATTTGCATATCGCGCAGTGGGAACGGGGCCTAAAGGAGACTGAACAGAGATTGTACAATCTGAATGCAAGATGTGTCGGTGGATCAATCCACATTTAGAATAAATACTGTATAGCAGTGGTTCTCAACCTGTGTATCCCCAGGACCCACATTTGCCCTTGTTCATAAGGTCACGACCCAAGTCACACTGCAATGGAATGCACGGAATTAGGGTACACACTCCAAAATATATTTTAAGTTCCACCCAGTCTCTCTTACTTACATAAACTGGAGTGGATCCTCAGCCTGTGATCCAGTGTGGGCAGCTGTGCTGTGATGGAGCTTTATTAATGTGTGCATTGCTTGTATCGCTCCCTTGCGTGCCTGTAGAGGTGGCGGGAGCCAAAATGTCACTCCGGTCCAGGCACCTCTACAGGACACGTGAGGGAGCTGAAAAGCAACGCACATATGGATGAAGCTCTGTCACAGCATAGCAGCTCCCTCGCGGCCTTAGCCGCCATCTCATCCCACCTCAAGCTGACACTCGGCACCGGGCAGCATATTTTGAATGGCTGCTTGGTGAGAGAACTGACAGTGCTGGGCAAGGGAGAGGCTGAGGAGACTCTCACCTAGAAAAGTGGAAGGCACGTGGCGACCCAGTGAGCATGAGGTCGTGACCCTCCAGTTGAGAACCAAGGCTGTATAGGGACTGTAGAAGTGTGACAGACATGAAAGGCAGCTGTACCCCAGAATTGCCAGCATATCACCTGGAGTTCTCTCCGGGCATCAACTTCCCCTCCCTTCAAAAAGTCACATATCTGCTCATAGAAATGTAGTTTTTTAGCAAAAACACTCGCTTCCCCCCTCCACACTGGTACGCATGAAGGGGGGGGGGATCTCCCTTGCTGTTCTATTGTATTCTGGCAGCTGGTACCCAAAGAGTCACTGCAGCTGATTGAATAAGAATATGGACACCGGCACTCCGAATGCAAATCAGATACTTCTATTTACTGACGTATATACAGCAAATCACACTCAGTGCAACGTTTCGGGGTCTCGCGGGATCCCCTTCATCAGGTGCTTACGGCAAAATCAGGGATCAGTCGCATGGCATTATAGTATATAATAGGGATGCACCGATACCGATACTAGTATCGATATCGGTGCTGATACTGAGTATGCTCCGATGCCTAGCCCGATACTTCCTGTATCAGGGAGCCGGGCGCTGCGTCATTACACGCTGCCCGGTTTCCTGATTGGCCGGGAAGCGGCTCCATGCTCTCTCGTGGTGTCCTCTCAGGTTCCAGAAGATTGAACAGCGTGGGGGCATCATGAAGAAGGGACTGGCTGGCGCCAACACAGACTGCAGCGTTGGATTACTGGTCTAGACACCTGAAAGTGGCACCGGCGCTTTAAATAGGAGATTTGCTTCCTTGGTAGTATACACCATCCTCCAAAAACAAAACACCATTCAACCCTCACAGAATCACCAGGTGCTTCACATTCCCTTATTTTAGTTGGATTTGAGGTCCTCAAGAACCAGCCGAAATTCGCACAGGGTATGGCCACTTTAAGAAGAATGACCCCCTCTGCTGGAAGGCCAAATGAAAGTGCCGTGGACACCTGAAGACGGACTCTCGGCCCATCCCTGAGCACGGATTTGGGTACGTAAAAGGGGGAACTGGGCTTATATGACGAGATTAGGAGGAGGATCAACTGCGATCTATAATCCCCGCTGAGCAACACATCACAGAGCTCTGGAGGAATGAGGTCACATGTGCAATACACTGACTGCTCTCCTTCTTCTTCTTCCTCATCGTCCTTCAGTATCTAGAATGAGAAAAAGAGAAAATGTCATTATAATCTTCTGATGCCACTCTGAGGGCCCAATCACACTTGTTCTGAGGGCCCAATCACACTTGTTCTGAGGGCCCATTCACACTTGTTCGGAGGGCCCAATCACACTTGTTCTGAGGGCCCAATCACACTTGTTCTGAGGGCCCAATCACACTTGTTCTGAGAGCCCAATCACACTTGCTCTGAGGGCACAATCACACTTGTTCTGAGGGCCCAATCACACTTGTTCTGAGGGCCCAATCACACTTGTTCTGAGGGCCCAATCACACTTGCGCGTTGTGGCATCTGCTCTACGGTACTTGCTGTGCATTGTGGTGCCATTCATTGTGAACAGCATCCCAACGCATTGTACAGAGGAGCCCAACGCACCGTAAGGCCTCATTCACACGAGAAACGACCGGCACGTACTGCTCCATGCTGCGTGCCAGGCCGTATCGGGCAGCTCCCGGGAAGGACAGGTGTTGCGTGTGATTAGTACGCAGCCCCTGTCTTTCTCTATGGGAGTACGCGGCCGTGCGCCGCCCTACGCTCACCTGCCCTGCACGACCGTGCGGGTGCAAGTGTCCGTACTCGTATACTGACAGGATAGATCCTGTCTGCGTCCGAGCCGGGGACACCCGCACAGACCTGCACTTGGGGTCAGCGTAGGGCGGCGTACGGCCGTGTACTCCCATAGATAAAGACAGGGGCTGCGTACTAATTACACGCAGCACCTGTCCTTCCTGGTAGTGGCCCGATACGGCCGTGCACGCAGCATGGAGCCTTACGTGCCGGCCGTTTTTCGTGTCAATAAGGCCTTATACTTGTTATCATGTATCATGTACGTGGCCCCATCTCCTCCTCCTCCACCGTCGCCGGGCCCGGCCGCTTCCTACACCGCCACCGCCGGGCCCTGGCCTCCTCCACCACAGCTGCTGGCTGTCACTAAATCAGTAGCGGCTGTGAGGAGGAACGCGCCACTGCAGATCACTGACATGGACTGCGACACGTTCCTCCTCACAGCTGCCAGTGACAGTCCTGCAGCCTGCGCTGCCATAGCGACCCGCGCGGCATCAGGGGGACCCCTTTGTTCCTGGCCGGGCCCCCCTGTGCCCCAGACCCCATAGTCACTTGGGTCACTATGGCGATAATTCCGTCACTAACAGGAAAAAAGAAATGTGCCCACGCTGTGACTGGTGTTGATCATGTGCAGACAAACCCCAGTCACTGCACTTAGAGGTCCATTTATGAACAATTCGCAGAGTCCTTTGCCCTGCCAATATCTGTGACAGAGCGAATACTGTCAAAATGTTCTTCATCTATTTCCTTTTCGGGTTGATGGTACTGTGAGGTAACACTGCATTATAGCCACTAGATGGAGCCGAGGAGCACAGGAAATAAATGCAAAGCATCCCGTCCTCAGCCATGTGTACAGCAGTGCCTGGCTGCAATGCTAATGTTTGCAGGCAGCAGCAGGGGAGCAGTAAAAATGAGGAGCAACCTGCTGTTTTTAATGTCCCTCAGCCACTTGTGTGAAAAAGGTCTAAGGTTGACTCCCGACTGGGAGAATGCAGGCAATGGTGGCCCTATAGGGGAAAGGGGCCCCCCTGTAAGGGGAAAGCTTTGCTAGCACTGAATGGACCTGCGGAATGCAGAGCTTGGGACAAATGCAGCACACGAAGGAGCAGAATCTACTGTAAAACTGGCCATACTCTGGGGCATGTATTAAAGGGGTGGGGGATGCCCCGGGCCGCAACTGATTGGGCCTGGAGGGGGATGTGTCACTGACAGCTTTGCACAGGCTCAGGAGAACTTGGTTTTCATCAAGCCCCCCGCACGTTACTAGTCTCCACCTCAGAGGTCAGGGAGACATCCCTTTGGGTCAGTTCGGGGGGGCCGCGGCAGGCAGAGCAACATGGCCGCTCTGCTGCACAAAGTTTGCTCGGTGCCTGCCGCCCTCTGCCAAAGTGCCCCAGGTTGCTAAGAGCCGGGCGGGTAGATGTGTGAAGTCCATAAATATCTCCCCACATCTCTTAGCAACCTGGGACGCTCTGGCTTACGCCCTGCCCAGCTCCTGGAAACCAGTGACGTCACTTGGCGCAACACCGCACCCCCTCCCCCACTTAGGCGGCAAAAACACTAGGGAAGCCACTTTATTATATACTTTAGGAGTAATAGACCCATCATTTACCTCCCCTTCCTGTCCTATAGACTCAACAGGAAGTGAGAGGATATCTTTCCAAGGTGAGGGAAATCCCCTCTTAGACAGTTGTCATGGTAACAAGTGTCCTCATTAGATTTCCCCTCTATTCCTATACTGGTGGCGGCTCAGAATTTCGGGTTCCCCCCTGACTTTGTGTATTTTTGTGTTTTGTCTCGTGTTACCCCCGAAACACGTTGAAGCTCATTATGAAGGATCCCATTATTTTCAATGGTGCCTATTTACACCTGAGCGTTGTGGTATTTGTTCCACGAAAAAGGACAGGAGCTTTATTTTTCAGGCAGAATTGCACCCATTTAGCCCCATGGACTTCAATGGAAGCTCCTAAAAAGAGGGCTTGAATCAGGGGTTCTAATTCCCCACTCAATGGACTCTAATAACATGAAACACCCACAAGCCTGCAGTGACCTAGGATTTCAGTGACAAGGTGCGGCTCAGATGTTCATTTTTATACAGCAAACTAATGATGTGATTTTAACATTCTGACATGTCCAAAAATTCTCCTCATGGATAACACGTGACCTCAGAGCGCTCCTCACCTGGACCAGCTACCACGTGATCAATAAACGCGGCTCTCGGAGCGCTCCTCACCTGCCTACACCGACCACAGGACACACCCACTGGGATGCCCCGCCCCTCCTCTCGGCCCGAGGGATGCCGGAAGTTGTAGTTCTGTCGGGATCACGTGACAGTGGACGCGGAAGTAGCCGGTGATCGCTGTGACTCTTTGGAAAGATGAACGGCCGGAGAGAAGGCCGGGGAGGAGGGAGAGGAGCGGGCAGAGCGGCACCGCTCAAGGGGGTGAGAGTCAGAGAGCTGTGTGTGATCTATGTGTGAGGCTGCCTGTATCATGGCTGGTTACCTGCCTGTCACCACACACCTGTCACTGTGTCTCCATGATATGCTGCCTAGGACGTGTATCTTACCTGTCATATTGTCATCCCTCCATGTCACCCCCCTCCGCAGTGTCCATTACCTGTGACGGTGTCCCCGTGGCTTCCCTTACCTGTGACGGTGCCCCCGTGGCTTCCCTTACCTGTGACGGTGCCCCCGTGGCTTCCCTTACCTGTGACGGTGCCCCCGTGGCTTCCCTTACCTGTGACGGTGCCCCCGTGGCTTCCCTTATAAGGGACTCCGTGGTGGCATGGTCGCAAATACGGAACGCCACTGCGCCCAGTCCTCCCTTTTCTGTGACTGCATCCCTGCAACTTCCCTTACCTGTGACCGTGACGCCACATCAGCTCCCGGCAGAGTCCCTCCCCTGTGACCATACTCTTGCAGAATCCCTTACCTACCGCCATGTCTGCAGTATCCTTTACCTGTGGCTTTGTTGTTCCTGTGTCACCCTCTTATTGTCTGTGTTGATGTGGCTCCTTGTCATCGTAGTGTCCTCTGTCACCTTGAGGTCCCATTACCTGCTGCTGCTTCACCACCTGTCTGTCATCCTTCATGTCATCATGTTGTGACTATGAAGTTCCTACCTGTCTCTGTACATTACCTGCTGATGCAGCATTGCCACAGCAAGCTTTAAATGCTTTTCTGTATCCGCAGTGCTGCCAGTGTGATGTGGAGGAGGCAGCAGATGCATCATTTATAGGGGTGTCAGGCTTACAAGCGAAGGAAGTCAGTGTTACCGGCTTATATTTAGTGATTTCAGCAGCTCATTGCTTTACCTGGCTTCTAATCTTCATTTAGATTGTAGTTTTTGGCCTCTCTATGTTATGATTTCCCACTCTGTCTTCCACACAGGCACCCTTTCTCCTGGGTTTTCCTGAAGATGGCGACTCTGACGATGATACAGGTCTGGAAGCCGAGCTGCTGGCCATCACAGGAGGGAACAAAGCGGCCAACAACCAAAAACCCAAAGGAAAGAGTGAGTGAGCGATGTACCGCGTTCAGTGGTCATTGTGCAATCCTCCAGCCAAAGCTGAAGGCATGAAATACATACATCACACAAAGCCTGCTTATCCATGGGATCCAGGCATTGCTGTAGCGTAGAGGGGGGGCCCCTCATCCCCAAAATTCCATAGTGGGTACCAGAGGATGGAAGCTTTTATGCCGCATAAGCACCTTTTCATGCAGTGGCAGTGTCACTAGGACTTGGAACGACCCTGTGGGGGGAATTCAAAAAAACTGGAGCAGACAGAATCTGGAGCAGTTGTCCGTGGCAACCAAAGCTTAACTCAACAAACTGAAAAGTGAAGCTGATTGGTTGCCATGGGCAACTGCTCCAGATTCTGTCTGCTCCAGTTTTTATGAATCCCCCCCCCTCCCCCCCTGTGTGTTTTCCAGCTATACAGACACATGAGGTGACCACTCACCTGTCATATCTGCTACATGACTAGCTTCTTTCTGCAGGTTAGAGCCACCCAGGGAGATAAGATGATGGTGGTCCGCTGCTAAGATTGTTGCAAAGGCATTTAAAACAATAAGACCTAACCAAGTACAAATAAGCAGGGGCATCCCTAGGCTTTTCGCCATCTGGTTGATATAGGGGTGCTGGTGGTGCATTGGGGTTGCGCTATACACCGGCCAGAGCGTCCCACTCAGCTCCTGGTAACAGTGACATCACTGGTTGCCAGGAGCTGATCGGGACACCAGCCCGAGCATCCCAGGTTGGTGAGAGCTGGGGAACTGGGTGGGGAGATGTGTATGGCCCTTACACATCTCCTCGCCCAGCTCTTAGCAACCTGGGATGCTCTGGCCGGAAAGGGGGTGGCAGGCACACTGCAAATATTGTGCACCAGAGCGGCCATGCCACTCTGCCTGGTGACCCAAACAGATGCCGCCTGAGGCAACAGCCTCAGACTATCTCATTATAGGGACGGCCCTGCAAATGGGTAACCAAATTGTAATCTCCATATTTAAAAATAAGACTCCTAGCTATGGAGCAATCACTTTCCACCTAGTCCTTGTAACAAAGGGTGATGTACACTGACACAATTGTAGAGGACACATATTTTGATATAGTAAAATGCATATATGTGTGCAAATTACTAGAGGTCAGGTGTGTTGTGTAAAAGCTGTTTGTTAAAAGAGAACTATGGGATAAGTGTTTTTCCCCATAGTTCTCTTAAGGGTCACGGGGGGACATATACTAGCGTCCTCCCGTGACCCAAAGCTCAGTATACCGGGAGCTACAGCTCGCGGTATACTGAGACGCCGCAGCCAGGACGGATCCCCACATTACTGTCACGATCCACCCAGCTGCGTGAGTGACAGCGGGGCTCGGCCTATCTAGAAGCAGAGCCAGCTGTACCGCCCCCTTCCCGGTCCGTTCCTCCAGTCAGCGCTGGAGGATCATAGCGGGGAGGGGGGAATCCCTGCAGGGAGCGGTGAGTGACAGTCACGACTCTCTGCAGGGAGTTGATCGTGAAGTGACCGAGGGACGGTATGTGTTCGCTCTCTTCCCCCATCTATTGAGCCGACCTGTGACAGTCTAATTGTCACTTGCTGCTCCAGTTTTTATGACTCCCCCCCCCTCCCCCCCTGTGTGTTCTCCAGCTATACAGACACATGAGGTGACCACTCACCTGTCATATCTGCTACATGACTAGCTTCTTTCTGCAGGTTAGAGCCACCCAGGGAGATAAGATGATGGTGGTCCGCTGCTAAGATTGTTGCAAAGGCATTTAAAACAATAAGACCTAACCAAGTACAAATAAGCAGGGGCATCCCTAGGCTTTTCGCCATCTGGTTGATATAGGGGTGCTGGTGGTGCATTGGGGTTGCGCTATACACCGGCCAGAGCGTCCCACTCAGCTCCTGGTAACAGTGACATCACTGGTTGCCAGGAGCTGATCGGGACACCAGCCCGAGCATCCCAGGTTGGTGAGAGCTGGGGAACTGGGTGGGGAGATGTGTATGGCCCTTACACATCTCCTCGCCCAGCTCTTAGCAACCTGGGATGCTCTGGCCGGAAAGGGGGTGGCAGGCACACTGCAAATATTGTGCACCAGAGCGGCCATGCCACTCTGCCTGGTGACCCAAACAGATGCCGCCTGAGGCAACAGCCTCAGACTATCTCATTATAGGGACGGCCCTGCAAATGGGTAACCAAATTGTAATCTCCATATTTAAAAATAAGACTCCTAGCTATGGAGCAATCACTTTCCACCTAGTCCTTGTAACAAAGGGTGATGTACACTGACACAATTGTAGAGGACACATATTTTGATATAGTAAAATGCATATATGTGTGCAAATTACTAGAGGTCAGGTGTGTTGTGTAAAAGCTGTTTGTTAAAAGAGAACTATGGGATAAGTGTTTTTCCCCATAGTTCTCTTAAGGGTCACGGGGGGACATATACTAGCGTCCTCCCGTGACCCAAAGCTCAGTATACCGGGAGCTACAGCTCGCGGTATACTGAGACGCCGCAGCCAGGACGGATCCCCACATTACTGTCACGATCCACCCAGCTGCGTGAGTGACAGCGGGGCTCGGCCTATCTAGAAGCAGAGCCAGCTGTACCGCCCCCTTCCCGGTCCGTTCCTCCAGTCAGCGCTGGAGGATCATAGCGGGGAGGGGGGAATCCCTGCAGGGAGCGGTGAGTGACAGTCACGACTCTCTGCAGGGAGTTGATCGTGAAGTGACCGAGGGACGGTATGTGTTCGCTCTCTTCCCCCATCTATTGAGCCGACCTGTGACAGTCTAATTGTCACACGCCGGCTCAAACTATGAGGATGAGTGATTTTCACTCACCTCATAGTTCTCCTTTAAGTAGCTCTCCTCTTCTTCTTCTCCTTTTTCACTATTTTCTTCTTTTCTCCTCCTACCCTGTAGCTCCTCTCCCCATGGAACACATCGAACGGATGGCAGCTCTCTGCATGCAGGATGTCGATGAGAATGTTGATGAAGATGTGGAAGACGATGAAGATTTGATGGTACGATCTGAGAAGTACAATGCTGGAATCGGTGTCTGAAGTGGACATGTCTCCGGCACAGCAGCCCTGGAAGTCATTGTGTTGATTTAAATGCACGTTGGGAAGTGTTTTTTTGGGGGATTGATTAGTTACATGCACATATTTATATAATTATTTGATAGATGGTCTGTAGATAGTAATTATTTTTCTCATATTGATAACATTTCAGTGCAGGTTAGCTGTCCAATGTGAATGTGTCTGTGTGGATAACTGCTAGAATAAAGATGCATTCCAGCCCCCTTCTTGAGAGGCAGACCGTGCCCATCTACAAGCATGTGGTTGTCTCTGCTTTTTGTTGTTATAAAACATAAGTGGTCCCTGGTTACCTAGACAGGAAAAGAGTCATAGTTATCACCAATTCATTATCACTATCTTATGTCACAGGCAGAACTGGAGGAAGTCTTGGGAGAGGAAAAAGAGGAACCCCAGATTATATCGCCTCCTACAAAGGTACAACCACATCTCTGAACGTATAAAGCCTACTTGCACTTTGTAGTAGAAATAAGACGCTGTATAAAATGGTGTATTCAATGCACAGTATCACTCTCTTTTTACAGTGACCCTAAACTCAAGAGTTAAAGGAGAACTATGAGGTGAGTGAAAATCACCCATCCTCATAGTTCGAGCCGATGTGTGACAATGAAAGTGTCACACGTCAGCTCTATAGACCGGGAAGTGAGCGAACGCATACTGTCGCTCGCTCGCTTCTCGATCACCTCCCTGCAGAGAGCGGTGACTGTCAGCCACCGCTCCCTGCAGGGATTCCCCCCTCCCCTCTTGGATCCTCCATCGCTGACTGGAGGAACAGACGGGGAGGGGGCGGGCACAGCTGGCTCTGCCTCTAGATAGGCAGAGCCAGCTGTCACTCACGCAGCTGGGCAGGTCTCAACAGTAATGTCGGGATCTGTCCCGGCTGCGGTGGTCTCAGTATACCGCAAGCTGTAGCCAGCTATATACTGAGCTTTGGGTCTCGGGAGGACGCTACTATATGTCCTCCCGTGACCCTTAAGAGAACTATGGGAGAAAAACACTGACCCCATAGTTCTCTTTTAAATCTTAAAAATACATTTAAGTACCTTAACTATTAACAACAATGTATCTTATTTGTGTATCACTCGGCTGTAGATCCTCCAATCATCTCTGAATTGGTGTAGAGACTGTCCTATTTTTGTTCCCCATGGTCCCTGTGTGTGTTGTAAAGTAGTCACCCCTCTGAGCTCGCTCCCGGGATAGACTACAATCTCAATACAAATTAGTACACTAGATGTGAGATTGTAGTCCATCCCTGGAGTGAGCTTGGAGCGGTGACTACTTTACAACACACACAGGGACCATGGGGAACAAAAGTAGCCCCCCTCCAGAAGGAAGGACAGTGTCAGCACCAATTCAGAGATGATTTGAGGATCTACAGCCGAGTGATACACAAATAAGATACATTTTTGTTCATAGTTTAGGTACTTGAATGTATTTTTAAGGTTTAATCTCCACTATTTTGTAAACTTTAAGGAATATTTTTTCACCTTAGCCTCAAGGCAGTGGGAATCCTTTTCAATGTGTAACCGAAGCCTAGAATAAGGGACCTGAATACAGCAACTCAGAAATGATCCCATCGCACTCCTTACCGGAATTCCCATTCACAATGCTTTAGCGGGTGCTAAGAGTAGCTACGGATGGCGCCGTGCAGATGAACATGTAGAAAGATAAGCCACCAGCACCCCAGGGTCCACTTTATCTTCCCGTAGTTTATTAAGGTCAGATAAACATCGTATGACATATACAGTAGATGCAATGTTTCGGTACTGTATATGGTTCCTTTATCAGGCAAAGGAAAGTGTGACCATTCAGAAAGATGAAGAAACTCCTTATAATAATGGGTGTCACTCCCTCGCTGGCCCTGAATGCCACAGCATCTCTCCTTGTTAGCGATAGACCAACATCTCATTGGTGCGGTCAATGTGGTATGTACCACATAGTACACAATTTAGCCAAAGGTTTGTGTACACATGACCAACACTCCCAACCCTATTGTTCTGAAACTGTATTGTAACTGTACTGTCTCCACTATTTTGTAAAGCGCTGAGCAAATTGTTGGCGCTATATAAATCCTGTATAATAATAATCACACCTATATGAGCTTGTTGGACATCTATTCCAAAACAATCATTATGGATAACCATTTGTCTACCCTACCACCCCCTTCCACTGTTGGTTATGTGTTTAGGTGAGATCTTGAGGAATGCTGAATCAAGTTGTGGAAGTGGGGTATGTGTGACCTTTGCTTCCATACGGCATTTGCATGTCATGGTCATTTGGCAGGGCAATATGGTTATATCTTCTGATAAATCTCTTTTATAATATCTTTGATGGCCTCTGGGTTTCGGTGCCCCAGTCGTCTGTGCCATAGGTGGAGACATTTGTTGTGTGGATTATGAGTGGCTGTCTTGACTTGTTCGTCTCTGGTGATGAGCCTGTACAGGTGTTCATCCAATTGTCCTTTTGCCAGGATTTGCTTATTGTTTCGGATTGTACCTTCAATATAATTGTATATTGTAGCATTACCAGTAACCTCCACTGGAAACCAGTGAACACCATCATCCTTGGATTTGTTCATGTATTTTTGGCCGTATAGTAGGTGTGATGGTCAGGTGTCCACAAATATTTGGGGCGATATAGCAGCCACTGGTGAAAGCAGGAAATGTAGAGTCAGATGATGACTTTCATTGGTTGGGAAGATTTACAATGGACCTATGTCAAGACTATGCAAAGTAGCATATTGACATATTCTGAACAAGTAATAAAAACACTTTACTCGACCTCTGTAGCTGTACGCTACAGTTATCTACAAGCCTGCAGGCTACAAGTAATCTAATGTTCACAACAGAAGCACTGAAATCACTGATCCTCTCCCCTTAAAGGAGAACTATGAGGTGAGTGCTTTCCACTCACCTCATAGTTCTAGCCGACCTGTGACAATGAGACTGTCACAGGTCGGCTCAGTAGATCGGGAGGTAAACAAACACATACCGGCGTTCGCTCTCCTCTCCATCCTGTCACGGCTCTCTGCCGTGACAGGGGAGGGGCTGGATTCCCCCCTCCTCGCTCCGATCCGCCCGCGCTGACTGTCGGAACAGACGGGGGAGGGGGCGGGTACAGCTGGCTTTGCCTCTAGATAGGCAGAGCCAGCTGTCACTCACGCAGCTGGGCGGATCCCGGCACAATTGTCGGGATCAGCTGCGGCGTCTCAGTATACCGTGAGCTACAGCTCGCGGTATACTGAGCCTAGGGTGACGGGAGGACGCTAGTTTGTGTCCTCCCGTTACCCTAAGGAGAACTAAGGGGAAAAGACTTAACCCCATAGTTCTCCTTTTTAATAAAAGCCCTTCAGCTCACACCCCTCCATGTATGACTACCCTCCGAAGGTAATTTTTGAGAGAGCACAGCTGTCACCCTGAAGATACAGAAAGGAGATTTATAGACAAGAGTCAGACACCATGTGATGATTTGCACATTTACTCTCTTTGTGGTTTTTTTGTTATTGTCTTGTAGCCCTTTGTGACAAGTGAAGTATAACATTTGTTGGCAGGGCTCATGATCATTCCACTTGCAGAAGCCATCTTGTAATGCTCTACTGTGTTTGAACTGCCTTAATTCTACTTTCACAAAATCTCTTTTCCCCTCAGACCACTTCTTCTTCAGCAGGCGGTATAGAGGCTACTTTGATGGAGCGCCTGGTCATGTACAAGGAAGCTATGGGCAATGCCAAGCAAGCAGGGGAAGGGACCAAAGCGCGGCGATATGAGAGAGGGGTTAAGGTACCAATATAGCTTTGACTAAATAATTTATATCTGTATTGTCTTGTCTTGTTCTGTTTTTCTGTTACTGCAAGTAACAACTTAACATGTTTTGTTTTAGTTACTGTTTTTTTCCCTGTCTCAGGTGATTATTTTTAATGTCTTCATGAAAATATGTTAAAAATACGTGAAGGGCTCATTCAGACAGGTGAATAGGCTGCTGCATTCAGATGTGGCTAAAGATTGCATATGGATGCAGCAGTGCTGTGTGCTATGGCCACATACAAACTGCATGACTCCAGCATCCAGAACCTCTGGCCGTGGACTCAAACTGCATCCAGGGAGGGTCAGATGCCCTATTGGTACGTATCCGCTGGTATGAGGGGTTACGTGCCAACAGCGGCAGCCTTGGTCATTGTTTGTACAGGGTACAAATCTCGCTGACTGGCCGCTGCTGTTCACACACAATGTGTGGATTGGGCTAGTTCCTCTGCCGGCAAGAATCTAGCTGCCTGTTTGAATGGGTCATAAGGGCTTAATTTCTAAAACAGCATTAGACCTTTCTGCAGAATTCTGCTGCTTTAAACAAAGCTCAACAAATTTCAAAACACAGCGGTGTGCATTACAAATGTGCATTGAGGTCTGCCAAAATGGAGCACCATTCTAACGAGTGAAGAGAAAAGGAAGAAAGAAGTCAGAAGGAGGAGAGCCTGGTCACGTGACATGTAAGTCTTGTGACCGGCCTCTCCTCAAATCAGAGTTCTGAAATGTTAAGCAGAGAGAACACTGTGGGACATGGCAGACGCAACGTAGTGGCCAGCATTTTATGAACGGGATGTAAAATGTCCATCATTGGTGTGGCACATTACAGTGGTGTCTACTGGAGAGCCGATAGCAGGAGCCACACATTTTAAATTGGCTCCTGTATGTCCAAAAGCATATGGACACCTGACCATGTCATGTAGGGATGGACCAATACCGATACTAGTATCGGTATCGATACCGAGTATTTGGGCGAGTACTCGTACTCTCCCAAATGCTCCGATACCTTCCCCGAAACGGGAACTTCCGGTCAGAGGTGGCGAGCTGATTGGCTGGGAAGCCGGCTCCATGCCAGCGGAAGCACCGGTATCGGCGAGTAAAATATTGGTACTCAAAACCGAAAAATTGGTATCGGTGGATCCCTAATCCCTAAGTGTATGGTTGTTTAAATTGTCTTTATATGCTGTACCCTTCACTGGAGACACCTGAACTCAATAAATTGGTGGAACATTTTGTGTATATTGTGAGCTGTTTGAAAAGAAAGCACCCATACCAGATCTGATGTCAGGTCTGGGTTGTGGTTCTACCTGTGTTCCATTACATCTAACAATGCCTGGCATATAACAGTGATTACCATTGTTCAGTGGCACAGGATATGCAGGAAGGAAATGCTCGCCATTATGACATTCCTTTCCCCTTTACACCACCCTTCTGTCAGCTCATTGCCAGAGCAGAGAGTGCTGGAAGCTGGTTATACAAACTGCCTGGGAGAAAACCAAGGGAAGGATTAACTGAAAGCCAATGAACCTCTTTATTCCATAGTAGCTCCATTAACAGCCTCAGTTGCTTTCAAGTCTGAATATATTGATTGTATGTGTTAGAGGTTAAAGTATATCATATTTCTCAGTCAAGGATTGTGTAAGATTTGTTGCAGCATAGCCGTTTTAAGCATATATCTATGAACAAACAAACAAACAATGTGGTTTGCATAATTGTAGCTGTCATGCAATGCCATTGTGTATACACAAATCTATCTTGCCGGTGTCGATATGTTAATGTGTCATCATCTTTTAAATGAAGTATGTGAGGGCCCAAGAAGTATATACGGCAGGGTTAGACAGCATTGGCACTCCAGTTGTGGCCACACGGAAAAGCCCATCATGTCTCTGCCTCTAGGCGTCATGACATGGTTGTCAGTCGTGCAATGCCTCATGGGATTTGTAGTTTCTCGACAGCTGGAGTGCCAAGGTTGCCTGTGCAGAACAGGTACATTGTGGTGACTGTGACTACTGTATTGGTGGTCAGATTTTTTTTTTTTGTGGTCATATGGACCCCTTGCATGCTAGGCCCAGGCTTGTACACAGGACCTTGACTTTTACCCAAAGTAAACATAAGGCGACACTTTTATGCTGGCCATACAAAGCTCAAACTTCGTCTGGTTTCTGCTGAATCCAGCCAATATATCAAAGATCTTGTTTTTGGGTTTAGATACACTTTGTGTTTAAGGGCCATACACATCTCCCCTCCCACCGCTTAGCAAACTTGGATGCTCTGGCCGGCATCCTGCTCAGCTCCTGGCAACCAGTGACATCACTGGTTGTCAGGAGCTGGGCAGGACTCTCTAGTCAATGTCCCGCCTAGCTCTTTGCAAGCAGTGATGTCAGTGAGGTGGGCGTGACGCTGGCCAGAGCTGGGCGGTGCACCAACAGGATGCTGGCCAGAACGCCATTAATGTGCACCACCGGCACCCCATCAGTTCCACCCCCTCTCGGGACGTGGCCATTAGCAACTCACCGAAACCGCCACCAGTCAGCGATTGTGCTTGAGACACCCCTGCAGCTGTTCCCTATTGTTTTGTACCAGGCATGCATGCTCAGGAGATTGACATACATGTCTGGATAATTTGAGCTTCCATCTGACCTACGCCAGATTGGATATTCATTGGCTGAGAAAAATAGATTTCCCAATAAACCAGAAGATTATTGTAAACTTAATTCTAAAATCGTTATTTTCCTCCTGATAATTAGCCCTTATAGAGTGTTCTGGATGCAGGAATTGGGATGCATACTGACCCAGTGATGAATACACCTCTCTACTTTCTATCTTCCAGACCTTAGAGGATTTGCTGCGTACTGCTAAAAAAGGTGGATCAATTTCATCTGATGACATCCCTCCTCCCGTGGCTGTGGGAAAGAGCGCCGGTTTGCCTACAGCTCCACCTACTGCTGTGGTTGTACCAGATCTTCCTGTAAAACCCAGCCCCCCTGCAAATGTTGTACCCCCTCAACCACCATTAGCCAGAGCGCCTCCCCCGGTACCTGTCAAACCACAGAGTCTCCCACAGCCTGTGACCTTGTCTTTACCAGTGACATCGTCCAAACCAGTCACTCCCAACAGCACATTCGGAACCTCATCAACACCAGCCACTCCTAGTCCAGGTAGGTGGAGCTCTCACTCGTGCACTTATTTATCAGAGCATCTCAAACAGAACTGTCTGTTTTGCTGCAGAAAGTTGGGGGCAACATGAGGGTTGAGGTTTAGGTGTGCAGGTGTGGTGGTGAACGCCGTGGTGGGTTAGGGCTCATGGTGAAGGTGTGGTGGTGAGAGCTTTGGTGGTGGGTTAGGGCTCATGGTGAAGGTGTGGTGTCGAGAGCAGGGATGGTGGGTTAGGGTTCATGGTGAAGGTGTGGTGGTGAGAGCAGTGGTTGGTTAGGGTTCATGGTGAAGGTGTGGTAGTGGGTTAGGGTTCATGGTGAAGGTGTGGTGGTGCGAGCGGTGGTGGTGTGTTAGGGTTCATGGTGAAGATGTGGTGCGAGCAGTGGTGGTGGGTTAGTGTTCATGGTGAACGTGTGGTGGTGGGTAAGGGTTCATGGTGAAGGTGTGGTGATGAGAGCCGTTGTGGCTTAGGGTTCATGGTGAAGGTGTGGTGGTAAGAGCAGTGGTGGGTTAGGGTTCATGGTGAAGGTGTGGTGAGAGCAGTGGTGGTGGGTTAGGGTTCATGGTGAAGGTGTGGTGAGAGCAGGGGGGGTGGGTTAGGGTTCATGGTGAAGGTGTAGAGCAGTGGTGGTGGGTTAGGGTTCATGGTGAAGGTGTGGTGGTGAGAGTAGTCGTGGGTTGGTGTTCATGGTGAAAGAGTGGTGGTGGGTAAGGGTTCATTCTGAAGGAGTGGTGGTGGGTTAGTGTTCATGGTGAAGGTGTGGTGGTGGTGAAGGTGTGGTGATGAAATCTGTGGAGAGGTCGGGTGCAGTTTACATGTGGTGCTCATGTTCTCTGTCTCAGCTGATCGATCTTTATTATTATAGTAGCGGATGGAAACAAAGCCCGGGTTCTGGAGCGTCAGAGACTGTATAAACTGGCCGCACTAAAGAGCAAACAGGAAGGAGACGCGGAACTCGCCAGCAAGTACTACCGTATTGCCAAGGTGATTCTAAACCCATCGATAAGACGGGGAAAACATACGGCCCATTTAATAAAGATTACTAGGCCTGAAGCGGTAGGGCCAGAAAATCAACCCATTTGGCTTCATATCTCAGAGCCTGGGGTGCTTAAAGAAGAACTCCGGGAAAATTATTATTAACCCTTGCAGTGGGGCTAATTTTGCAGTTCTCATTTTGGTCTAGGGAGGTTTTTAATGCCAAATCCACACTGGAGAAATGTCTACTCGCTTCTAGTCCCCCTGTGACCCACTGCCACCATGATGGGAAGCGATGGGACTCTCTCCAGTACGGACCGTCACTGTTTTGGAAAAGATAGACTGGGGGGGGAAAGTGCATTAACGTACAATGTACCACGCAAGCTTTGAAATCTTTCACTCTTTGTTAGAACAGTGTGCGCATCTAGTTTATGACTGATAATGAGATCAGCGAGCACGGTACAGACCGGGTTCATTATGGTGAACATTAAGTCCCCTCCTTTAAACAAAACTCCAGGCACAGATTTTGGCAACCCTTGGAGTTTGGCTACCTCTGCACTGCAAGGGTTAACTGCTCATTTTTGTCTAGGTGGATAAAAAAAAAAGCAAGCCATCACCCGATCCTTTGGAGCCGACCAGCTGTCACAGAGCTCCCTCCTGCCTCCCTCTTCCTACAATGCAGCGATGGGATGTCCTTTGGCATCCTCCCATCCAATACACTGTGTATAGGACGTGATAACGCTGGGACCTTCAGCTGGCCATACACCTATAGATTATCTGCAGATTTTCTATGGGCTTTAGTATCTAGCTAGTCAGCCTCGCTGGTTGTCAAAACACCTGAAGAATCTGATTGGATGCAGGCATTGTTCAGGTCTTTTGAGAGCCAGTGGGGCCGACTAGCAAGATACTGAAGCTTGGCCCAGTAGTAGATTCCTCCATCCACACAGTGTAGCATAGATGGAGGAATCTGTTGCACTTTTTCCATCTGACCATAGAAAATCTGCAGATAATCTATAAGTGTATGGGCTGCTTTAGACCACTGCAGCAAGGTAGGTTGACACCCGGAGCGATTACCAGGTGTCACCCCCGCCCACTCGCCGAGACATCACCGCATGCGCGATGGCGTCATCGCGCAGCGATCTTCTGATACCTGCCGACTGACCTCTGTGGTGTCACAACATCATTGCGCATGCGCGGCAATCTTATTGATACCTGCTGGTGGCCATCTTGGTGATGGACGCCGGCAGAGAGAGCAGGGGACAGTCACCCGGCGGGATAAGGTATGCCGCCGGATCCCCTCCTCTCTCTCCTGATACTGTCGGGCGTTCGGTCCGTGACCGAGCGCCCGACTATTCAGAGGGGGGTGACACCAAAATGACAGTCATTTTGGTGTCATCCCTCCAATGGTGTCACCCAGGTGCGGGCCGCACCCCCCTTGTGACGCCACTGGCGGAAGGGACTGGTATAAGAGCAAGCTGGCTCTGTAGATCAGGTGAGTATAACTTTTTTCTTTTTTTTTTTTTTAACCTACACAGAAAGTAGCAGTTAACCCTTGCAGTGCCTGGGTAGCCCCACTGTAGGGGTTAATACAACGTGTGCCTGGAGTTCTTTAACTACTTCTTAATTACATAGAAGGGGAAATCTCGGTATGATTTTTTTTTAAGCTGACCACTGCCCTTCTGTCCTCTCCCTCTTGCAGTCTCTGGACCCCATGCTGTCTGCGCTGGATTCAGGACTGCCAATAGACCTGAACAGTCTTCCTCCCCCACCAGGTGAGACACAACTTCCAAATCTTTTGTCACAAGCAAATCCAAGCAGTATTTTTGTAAGCTGGATCCATTGCCAGAGACATGAGACTCTTTCTGCGATCAGTGATCGCTGAGTGTTTGTAAATAATTGAGGACATAGTATGGTTACTATATCCTCAATTATGAATGAATGGGAAGTGATCTACATCACCTCTACATCACTTCCTGTTCATTCATGATTGTGGATATAGTAAACATAATCTGTCATTATAGTAAACATAATGTTATGAATGAACAGGAACACTCAGTATAGAGGATTCCTGTTCATTGATAACAGGGGATAGAGAAAAAGAGATTGAGGACTAAATTTTTATTTAGGTGCACCGCTAATTACAATATATGCATGGGAATGCTGGTTGCTTAGGTCAACAATCATTTTTTTTTTTTGATTCAATAAATTGTTATTGTTTAATCAAAAACAGAACAAAAGTAACGACAGCAATAAGCAGATTGCATATTACAAAAAGAACAAAAGGATTGTCCCCGACATCTTTTACACTTGACATGCCAACAGAACAACAAGTTATGCATAGAGTACCGAGGTTGACTAATATATATTAGTCAGCAATTGCATAGTTAGGTGCGTCAGACGACCATGGTAAGCATAGCAAATCCGATTGGAAAAAAGGAGTTGAAGAAACAGATTAGGAAAAAAATGAGGGAGAACCAAGAATGAGAGAACACTTCATTTTTTTTTTATCACACTTCTCATATATAGTTCTGCTATTTGCATTCTGTTTGGATGTCGCTGATATTCTGATGTACTCTGCATATTGTGATACAGCAAATTAAACATTTAATAATACTTGTCCACAGCAGATGAGCAGCCGCCCAGTAAGCCGTCGGTCCCGCAGTCTCCAGTGGTCGCAGAGTCTCCAGTCTCTGCAGGTGAGTACTGCACACTATGTGTTGAGTATGCAGACTGAAGTCTCTTGTACAGTATATATTGTATATTTTCGTTCAGTCTTTTTGTATCATCATCATCATCATCTCCTTTGTTGGGTTTTCCATAATGCAGACCGGTACTTTTTAAGACACAATAGCACTTTTGTAAAATTTTCAGAAATACCAAGCAATGTTTCAGATATAACCACCTAGCTCCACTATGGGGTCAGTGGAAACAGTGCTTCGTTTACACTCAGATTGTCAGCGTCTGCACTCTAATTGGCTTCCTAGGCACTTGGCACTACATCATAGGAGCCAGGGGAGAGGGGCATTTGCTCCCCCATACCCAAGCGTATTGAGTATTTCACAGAGCTTCAGCTAAGAAATGAAGGGGTGGGAGTTAGAGAAGTATCTACATCAGCTGGTGTACATCATGTTGCTCACAGGCTGCCCAGTGCAGCGGTTATGGTGGGAGACGAGAGGTATTTCTAGCTAATTAGGTGGCATAATGCAGCCTTACTCAACCAGGGTGCCTTCTGGCTTCCTCAGGGGTGACCCAGGATTTTTACCAGACCCATGGAAATGAGCGATGCTAATCCAGGGAGGGTGGCATCCATTCAGAAAAGGAGAGTAGTTCACCTCCATCCAGGCCTGTACCTCCTCCCACCCTCTGATGGGAAAGGGGGAATCTGATGAGAAATGGGGGTTTCTAATGTGACAGTGGAGCCCCATTTTGTTATGTTTTTGTGTAGGGTCTTCCCTTTAAATCTATAAAAGACCCCTATCTAGGATAAGGGTTTGCTATGGATTTTAAAATTTTGGATCAAGGTAGATTTTGCATACTTTTAAAGGTTGCGCGTCTAAAAAAAAAAAAAGGTTGAGAAACGCTGGCCTAATACCTATTGAGGGTTTTTCATTTTTTGTCCTGTTCAATATTTTTTGAGAACATTGGAAAATTGAGAAGTACTTCTATAGAAGCTTCTGTGCTTATACTCTGTCATTTTTTTTTTTAATGTAAAAATACAGCTACACTTAAAGTCCAATTGAAAACTTAAAAAAAGGTGGGAGACCTAATTTCCTCTGCTTTTTAATGTTTACAGTATGAATACTTTATATATCACTTTATATGAAATGTTCTTAATGCCCTGCGGATGAGTAATTAGACTAGGAGAGGGAGGCTCTTTTGCATTGCACAGTGTTGCAGGTCTTCCTTTTCTTAGCAAATTGTAGGTGAAGGGAAGTAGTTCCAGGCGCAGAGCACAGCAGGACCTTATTTGTTCATTCATAGTCCAATGAGTAGTTTGGAGATAAGGCAGTGACAATGCAAGCTGCAGAGCGGCGGGTTCTGATTTACAGGTCATTTTCCAGGTTTAATACTTCACATATGTATAAACAGCCCCAATTAGAATTTTAGCTGGAGCATTACTTTAAAAAATGTACCCATCACAAGAATCACAGGGAACAGAAATGACACAGGACATTATCAAACTGTCACTCACTCAGCCCACAATTAAGCCATCCACATCAATTCCTGGATCTCCTCCTGATTGCAGGTCCTCCTCCACCTCCTAAGGACCTCCTAGAGGCTCTGCAGCAGCGGATGGAAAGATATCGCAGCGCAGCTGAGCAGGCAAAAGGGAAGGGGGATGATCGGAAGGCGCGGATGCACGAACGGATTGTAAAGGTAAGAAGGTGGTTTCTTTTGTTTCCTCTCTTCTCTCTGCTCCTTTCCCTCTTTCCCCTCTTTCTTCTCGCTTCTCTTTTCTCATCTTTTTTTTTTTTCTTTTCTCTCCTTCACTCCCCTCCTCTCCTCTCTCTTTTTCTCAGTTCCCTTCTTTCCTTTTCTTTTCTCTCCTCTCACTTCTTTTCTAAATTCTTCTCTTCCTTCTCTCCCTTTTTCTCTTCTCTCCCTTTTTCTCTTTTCTCCGTTCTTCTCTTCTCTCCGTTCTTCTCTTCTCTCCGTTCTTCTCTTCTCTCCCTTCTTCTCTTCTCTCCCTTCTTCTCTTCTCTCCCTTCTTCTCTTCTCTCCCTTCTTCTCTTCTCTCCCTTCTCTTCTCTTCTCTCCCTTCTCTTCTCTTCTCTCCCTTCTCTTCTCTTCTCTCCCTTCTCTCCTCTGCTCTCTTCTCTTCACTCGTCTCTCCTTCCCTATTTCTTCTCACTTCTCTTTTTTTTCTTCTCTTTTTTTCCTCTTCTCCAATTTTTTTTTCATTTATCTCCTTTCTTCTCTCCCCTCTATGCTCCCCTCTTCTTTCCCCTCCTCTCTCTTCTCTTTTTCCACTTCTCACTTCTCTTCTTCCCTCTCCTTACCCTTTTTTCTCCCCTCTTATCTTCTCTCCTCTTTTCTCTCCTCTCCTCTTTCCCTCCTTTCTTCTCACTCATTTTCTCGATTCTCTCCTCTTTCTTCTTCTCTCCTTTCCTCTCTTCCCCTCTTTTTTTCTCTCTCTTCTCTCAACTCATCTGCAATGTGTTTCTGCATTTTTGCAGTACATGTATTACTGATCACATTTATTATTGCAAACTTTCATTTAAAACAGGAATGTGTATTAAACTGGTCCACGGTACTTTAACTGGTGACCAGAGACAGGGCTTTTCAAGGGAAGATGCTAGCTGGTTGATTAAAATGCCTTTGTCTTTCCCCTGTGCTTTTTATATACCTGTCTTATGAAGTCTTTGTGTGTGTGTGTGTGTGTGTGGGCGTCTTCTAAATATTTTCTCTCCATTTAGGTATGAGGATGTTGCATATTACTTTATGGTTAGTGTTTGTGTGTGGGATTAATTAAGTTAATTACATATTCCTTCTGTGCCACCTTGCAGCAATACCAAGATGCCATCCGTAGCCACAAGGCTGGGAAGCCAGTCAATGTATCAGAGCTACCGGTGCCACCAGGTCTGTATGAAGTGTCCAGCCTATGATTGGTAATGTAGAGGGTAAAGTGCCTTATTTTACAAGAATTTACAAGACAACTGAATCTTTGTTTTTAAAAAATCAATATTGTAATGAGCAAAGGCACACTTTTTAAATGGGCAATATAAATGCTTTACATGTTTTGAACATAAACTAAGATTTTGCCATGGACTACCCAACATAACTGGCTCTAAAATTATGCAGCGTGTGTGTAATCCCAGACACGGGTTTATTGCTCTTTTCTTCAGTACTGATGGTGGTGGGGTGGCGAGTGTGTGATTGCTGCTGAATACCTTTAGCATGTCCACCATTCTTTATGTATTTTTAGGGTTTCCTCCAATCGAGGGATCGAACGCTGTACCTGCGGAGCAAAGTCTGGTAGGGGTGTTGGAGACGGCAATGAAGCTGGCCAATCAGCAGGATGAAGATGGTGATGATGACGATGATGATGATGACGATGAGAAAGGGAAAGCCTCTTCCGTTGCACAGAAGGTTAAGCTTTGCTTTTTGTAATGAGGGTTATAGATTTCAGGGTGACTTAACTTTTAGCTTTTTGATAGAATAGGGAAAAGTAAAAGCTGAACTCCAGCCTTCTCTTCAGTCTTGCACATTTATGCAGCCTCTTATCCTGTACCGATGGATCAGATGGATCCCACCGCATTTCCTGGCTGAAGAATGTCCAGCATCATCTAGCGCTTTCCTCTCCGGCCTGACTGTCTGTGGCCTACCCCTTTCATTTTTTGGATTTCATGTCTTTCAATCACGGAGGTTCACCATCATATGTTAGCTAGGGCAGGTTGTATGCAATTGCAGTCTTCCTAGGAAGGCCCACTCTTCCAGATTGGCATCCACCCATTAAGACATTTGAATATTTGAAAAACTCCTCCCAAGAGCCAGCCACTGCTTGTATCAGCACTGAGGAAAAGTGTCAGCTGGTGGTTCTCATAGGGAGGACGTTTATTGAGGTATCCCCCAGCACGATGCCCCATATCACCAAAGAGGATTAGAGTCTGAGTGGGTAAGGGTTAACTTGGTTACATGAACTGGGTTCTACTAACATTGGTTGCTTGTTATTTGTACAGTACAAAAAGATCACCAGGGTAGAGGATTTTTTAAGCCCTGTGAGGGTCCAAAATCCAAATAAAGAGTCCTTGCAACAAGAAAGCTCTTGCACTCAGTTTCCCGGTGTCCCAGTCATCCTACCTTCCATCTATCCCAGCTCTGTGGCCTTTATGAGAGTCTTCAGCATTCAATACTTCACCACTTCTGGGAGTGTCGGGTGCCCTTTTCCCTCCACTGTGCTCCTCCATATAATCCCCTGACCCCTATGTCACTGCAGGAATCAGCAGTGATGTAGAAAGGAACCATGACCCTTGGCAGCAGGAACCGGCATTCAACACTCAGTTTGGTTGGTGGAAACTGCAGCGCTGGAACGGACTGTAGCCCCTGGAGACTGGGGCCACTGCATAGGTGAGTTTAAAAGCTCTTCTCTTGTGGGGCAGCTTTATTTGGATTTTTCTTTTTAACCTGACAAGTTCGCTTTCAAATAAAGGTGGTCTAGTTAGGACTTGCTTTTTTTTCTGAATTGTGACCTTTTCCTTACAGCCTGTTCCTCGCCCGGGAGGATTGTCACAACCGCAGCCAGCAGCGCCCAAGACCTCTCCTTCCAAAAGCCCCAAACCGTCTGGAAAAGGTTTGCTGGCCCCTCAATTCTCCTTTTCTTTCAGTTAATGTTTAGCTGTCATATTTCAGTCTTGTGAGCAGTCTATGGTCATGTTTCTTCCTGTATGCCTTTGCTCTCACACAGTCTTTTTCTTTGTCACTTTGGGGTCTGCTTATAAAACATTAAAAGTGTCTGCGTACGAGATTTGCAATGCGTTATGGCCACTAGAAATTCCTATGCTCTACCGCTCTATCTAGTGGCCATAATGCACTTCAAATTTAATTCATAGAGACATTTGTGTAGCACATTAATGGCTCTACCAGGTATTGATTTCACCTCCATCTCATTACCTTTCCTATGTTCTGCAGATTTCCATTTTATGTCCTCCCTTTTACTTGTCCCATAATCCCTGTTAACACCGTCCCCCATAGCTTTCTATATTTGCACGTCTCACTTTTTCCCCTGTAATCCTTTTATACCACCTTGGAAATGTCAGCATATATTCTTCAGTCTGTTTTCTTTCTCATGATCTTTGTCCCTCTTTGTCATTACCATCCGCTCACCAATATTGGGTGTTCCCTACATCTGTTTCCCATAATCCCTCTGTTCTTTCCCACCTGTTTGCTGTTGCTGTCCACGTTGGGGTTCTTGCCCCTTTTCCTGCAGCTTTGGTGAGACCAACTGCTATTGCCAAACAATCCTTATGAAAATACAAGTACCCTGGCTGTGATGGTGATATAGTGTTTACATTTGGAACAAGTATGCACACCAGGATTCTGATTTCGGTGTGGCTTGGCAATCTGCATGCTTGTTTGGGGGTCAGAGTCTTAAACTCTGGAGTTAAATCTTAAAAATGCATTCAAGTACCTTTTAACTATTAACAAAATGTATCTTATTTGAGTATCACTCAGCTGTAGATCCTCCAATCATCTCTAAATTGGTGCTGACACTGTCCTTCCTTCTGGAGGGGGGCTACTTTTGTTCCCCATGGTCCCTGTGTGTGTTGTAAAGTAGCCACTGCTCCAAGCTCGCTCCTGTGATGGACTACACACAACGGGGGGGATTGCTTGAGAATTAATAGTATCTCTCAAGTAACCAGAAACTACAGCTCTTCGATGTCTACGGATCCCCAGGGATGCCGGATAACTGGGAGTTTACTGTATCATTTTCAGAAGGTAGTGAGCAGTGGCAGCTTCTGCATCTCTCCCAGCTGAAGAAGCCTTTAGCCTTACTTTCTTTCTTCAGCTATTCCCTTAACCTCTTTCTCCTTTTACCTTGTCTGCTTTACTTTTTTTCCCCTTCCCGCAATCTCTTGCAGCTTTGCCTTGGTCTACTTTCCCATAACTCACCTCTCTCTCCTCCACTGCTTGTAGCTGAGCAGCAGCTGCAATTTCTGGAAGGAAGGAAGAAGCAGCTTATGGCAGCTGCCCTCCGCTCCAAACAACACAAGGACATAGAAGGGGCCAAGATGTTCCTGCGCCAAGCCAAGGGCCTGGACCCCATGCTGGAAGCAGCACGAGGTGGACTGCCTGTGGACATCACCAAGGTAGCTTAGGGAAGGTGGTACTGGCAGTGATGTACTTGTACCCTCCTATCCATGTAAGGTCTAACATCTGACATGTTCTATCACAGGTACCCCCGGCCCCCACCAGCCAGGCCGATTTCAGTCTGGACCCACATAGGAAAGGTGGTGTCTCAGCCCAGAATAGTGAGAAGTACAACAAGCTCATTGAACAGCTCAAGAAACAGCATGAGGTAGGCACTGCTTATTGACAGACTGGATGTAATGCCTCTAATAGACACACCAGCTTTTAATAAAACTTTATTGTTCCGAAAACATCCACACTGAAGCCTCACTTGGGACTTCAGTCTGTGATACATTTCACCCAAGGACAGACTCAGTTAAACAGAGAAGGAAAAGGAAGGGAGGGGTTTTTTATAGGGCTGGTAATGATTAAAATTTTCCTGTTCGTTTAATCGAAATATCGATTAATTTCGATTTAATTATAACGCACATACAGATCCAACTACATTGGCCTATACACATACAGCACAGCAATGAAGTAATAAAATGAAGTAGGATCACACTAATCCACCACGTTATTATTCTCACGTGCCCCACTCAATATGGCCGCCGCTTTAGTGGGGCAACTCAGAATAATAACGTGCTGGATTAGTGTGATCCTAGTTCATTTTATTTCTTAATTAATTGCTGTGCTGTATGTGTATAGGTCAATGCCAGGGATCCCAACCTAAAATAAGCAATTTCAGAATCGAAAGGTTAATCGTTAATTTCCACAGCCCTACTTTTTTATACTAGAGACATATTTTATCATGTGCAAAATTACTTAAAGCTGAACTATGGGACACAAAAAATGTCCCTTGTGGTGCCCCGTACACTGATAGGGTTAAATACTCATTAAGTCTTGGGGTAGAGGAAAAAGGTGTAATTACCTGTGGCAGGCTGCAGGTACTCGCCTCTTCTCTCTAGAGCTCTCTGTTCCAAATACCTGAACAATCTGATTGGATGCCGGCATTGTTCAGGTGTTTTGAGAGCCAGCGGGGCCGACTAGCAAGATACTGAAGCTTGGCCCAGCGGGAGATCCCTCCATCCACACAGTTTAGAGTAGATGAAGGAATCTGTTGCACTTTTTCCATCTGACCATAGAAAATCTGCAGATAACTTATAGGTGTATGGCCAGCTTAATTCCCGGACTTCAGCACTAAAGTCTGGTGTTGGAAATCAACAACCAAGAAAAAGATCCATAACTGAGCTTGGGAGAAGCAACTACTTGCAATTTGTGGATTTAATTCCTAGCAGGCAACTCATTGCATGGTGGTTGTACGTGATTGTGTGGGCTGCTTCCAGCGGATCCAGTTACTTCCAGCAGTTTAAGGCCTCATTCACACGGGAAACTGCCGTCACGTACAGCTTGCCATATCGGGCACCTCCCGGGAAGGACAGGTGCATGTGATTAGTACGCAGCCCCTGTCCTCTATGGGAGTACGTGGCCGTACGCCGCCCTACGCTCACCCCAAGTGCAGTTTCATACGGGTGCCGGTGTCCTGGCTTGGACGCAGACAGGATCCATCCGGTCAGCTTCGAAGTACGTACACCCGCACGGACGTGCAGGGCGGGTGAGCGTAGGGTGGCGTACGGCCACGTACTCCCATAAAGGACAGGGGCTGCGTACTAATCACACGGAGCACCTGTCCTTCTTGGGAGCTGCCCCATACGGCCGTGCATGCAGCATGGAGCTGTACGTGCCGGCCTTTTCCCGTGTGAATGAGGCCTAAATGTATACA
The DNA here is from genome assembly GCF_000935625.1 of Nanorana parkeri. Lineage (NCBI taxonomy): Eukaryota > Metazoa > Chordata > Amphibia > Anura > Dicroglossidae > Nanorana > Nanorana parkeri. The sequence goes on from NW_017307804.1 coordinate 286,419, forward strand.
GTCTTATTTATCACATGTGAGGGGACCTTCTTCTTCCTGACATCAAGCTGAGGCACCCGTATAGATAAGAGACTTCATTATCTTCATTCTTAACAATAACTTTTAATCAAGTATGTTAGCATAAGATCATCTCCATTGTGAATATCTGTGCTAATATCGGTCCCTTTTGTTTCTTGCAGATGTGTACATCTTCCTCTCAGCAGTTCACTCACCTGGGAAACATCACAGAGACAGCAAAGTCAGTTCTCTTCCATCTTGCGCTGCTATTTGTCACATTCCAGTAACTTTCCTCTGCGGCTTTTCTATCTGCACCCAAAGTCTGTATTTCCTGTGCTCTCTTTCTGTCACTTTTGTCACTGTGCAGAATGCCCTCTCCGTTTGTTTAATACGGAATTGAAGTTTCTCCCAGCATGGTAAAGCCCCGCCATTATGTTCTAGCTGGCGGCTTCAACTGTCTGCACACGTCTCAGGTTTTTTATTAAAGGAGAACTATGGGGTTAAATCTTTTCCCCATAGTTCTCCTTAGGGTAACGGGAGGACACAAACTAGCGTCCTCTCGTCACCCTAGGCTCAGTATACCCCGCGCTGTAGCTCGTGGTATACTGAGATGCCGCAGCTGAAGCGGATCCCGACAATTGTGCCGGGATCCGCCCAGCTGCGTGAGTGACAGCTGGCTCTGCCTATCTAGAGGCAGAGCCAGCTGTACCCGCCTCCTCCCCCGTCCGTTCCGCCAGTCAGCGCTGGCGGATCGGAGCGGGGAGGGGGGAATCCAGCCCCTCCCCTGTCAAGTCAGAGAGCCGTGACAGGATCGAGAGGTGAGTTCGCTCACCTCCCGATCTACTGAGCCGACCTGTGACTCATTGAGTCTCATTGTCACAGGTCGGCTAGAACTATGAGGTGAGTGAAAATCGCTCATCTCATAGTTCTCCTTTAAGCACCTTCGAAGCTCAGAATCCTGGAGAAATTTGCAAGGAAACCTAGCTCCTTCACCATCTTCTCCCACCTCCTGGTCTGTCACATTACCATGGGCAGCCTGCCCACTAGAGGAGACAGGAGTGGGCAGAGCCAAGGTTTTTGGTTGGGAACTGCATTTACCAGCACAGCTGATATTTGGGGGCTCTGCAGGTGTGTAACAAGAAACCTAAAGTGATCTGAAGGTGCCAGCTATGACATGACAGCAATGCTTTACCAAAAGGAAAGTGACATCAGGTCTGCTGTAAGGGTAGAGTAAGTCACCCCATGTATTGTAACAACATTTGGCACGACAGTCGACTTTGGTCGCGCGGCAAAGGTGTGAGCAGCCTCCATTGACTTCAATGTGAATCTGTGTTTTGCGTGATAAATAGCCTAGGTGTGCACCGGCCCTCACAAGGTGACAAGGGAGGATGAAGCCAGCTTCCCGGCCAATAAGGAAGCCGGGCAACGTGTAATGACTCACTGCTCTGCTTCCTGATACCGGAGGCTCAAGTATCGGGCTAGGTATCAGAGCATTAGGGCGAGTACGAGTACCCGCCCCAAATACTCGGCATCGCTACCAGTACTAGTATCGGTATCGGTACATCCCTAGTTTGTACCTTACCTTTTGAACTATTCCTTTCTTCTGAGGAGAGAAATGTACATCTCCCATGATGATTTATGTATCTCCTCCGTCTCATTTATCCTGTTCCATACTGTGTCTTGTCCACTCCTTTTCTTTCTGTCTCGCTCCATCTCCTGGGTCTCTTTGTTTATGTGTTTCAAATCTTTCTGTTCTCTCTTCTTGCCCTTATTAGTTTTGCCCTGGCCCGTACACATCTGTGTGCATGTGGTAACACACATTACTTTTTTTTATTTTAAATGTAAGACTTTGTGTGTATTTTCTCTTTCCTTGCCAGGTATGAGAAATTAGCAGAAGAATGCATGAAATATATAGAAATTGTAAAGCAGGCACATGCTCGGGGCCTACCAGTGCCTCATTGTCACTATGAGGAGCGAACAGTCAGCGTTGTCAAGTAAGTCAATCTGTAATACATGAATAGACGTACCGCAGGTAACCAGGCTGCTTTCTGACTCCTGTCTGCCACCTCTACAGGATTCTCCCAGACCTGACGACGTCGGATCTTGTGCTTAACGTGTCCAAAGCTATGAATTTACCCATACCTGCCGGTAAGTATCACTCGCCTATAGTGGCTTGTCATTTGGCTCTTGTGCTTGCTTCCTCTTACAATCTGCTTCTGTCACAGGATCATCGCAGAGTGATATGGACACCTTTGTGCGATTTGAATTTGCCTATCCTAGTACGGTAAGGAGCATTAGGGTTAAAATGTATAAAGGGGATGTTCCATCCAAACTGATGAGCTTTCCAGCTTCTCCTGCGCACTCTGATCTTTGAGTGGATTCCACTATGTTGAATTTTTTTTCTCCAGGGAGGGATGGGAGGCAG
>NW_017307804.1:288856-322632 GCF_000935625.1 Nanorana parkeri
AAAGATTATTCAGTGCATATTGAAAGATTGCTCCCCTGTGCTGCTTCTTCCATGGCTGCTGCTGCAAAATACCCATTGCTGCCGGGTTCAGGGGAGCATGTGATGGGGGGAGAAGGGGGGTTAGGGCTTTGCAGGCAAGTATAAGGTGGTCAGGGGTGGGCTTTGAACAGACCTTGTCATTTTGCCCTGAATGGACTAAGTAACGGGGCCTCCTTGAAGAGAATCTAGAAAGGATAACTGTTTCATGTCACAGCTAAGGCCTCCATGGAGTGCAGGAGCTCCTAAAGCAGAGGCTTTAGGAGGCAAACTCTGCCCTCCAGCTGTTGTGGAACCGGTGTATGGTGGCCATGGCCCGTGGAACCGGTGTATGGTGGCCATGGCCCGTGGAACCGGTGTATGGTGGCCATGTTGGGGCCTGAATTCGTTGCTTGGGGCCTGAATTCTGGGCTGTGCTTCACTCAACTTCCATCCTGTTTTAAAATGGGAGCACTTCAGTCAAGAGCGCTGCTATTGAACCAGGTGCATGCCGGTTGCTGGGGTTGAGTCCAAAAAAATTAAATGGATAGAATTATCGGTTTAAATATCTTCATCATATGCAGCCTTTACTCAACCAGCTTGTCGTTGCATTGCAGGAGGAAGCCCAGCGAGATAAAACCAATGTGATAAAGGGGACCAACTCACCAGGTATGGCAGAGACGTGTTATCAGAGTAGAGATCAGTGTTCTGTAATGGTGTGACATTGCTATATCCATGTCCCTGTATTACTCTCTAGTGTTCAAGGAGAAGTTCAACCTCCAAATTAATCGCAATCACCGAGGGTTGAAAAGGGCGATCCAGGCAAAAGGGATCAAATTTGAAGTCATCCAGAAAGGGTAAAGGATGGATTGGAGTGTTTGAAAGTCATGTTCCATGGATCTCTTTAGATATTGATGTATTTGTATTGCGTGCTGTGATTGCAGGGGGCTGTTTAAGTCCGATCGTGTCCTGGGTACAGCGCATCTAAAACTGGAAACTATGGAGAACAGCTGTGAGATCCGAGATATTCTCGAGGTAAAGCGATATTCATCCTGAGGTGATCTCCTTCTGTGCCCATCTCTGCTATATCCACGCTGCCCCCAACTCATCCTTTCTTCTCTCTACTCACTCCGCTCTGTGCTCTTTTCTCTCAGCCCAGCTTTCGTCTGTCTTTCCAATAGCAGCAATACCCAAAGATACGAGTTATTGCGTTATTTTATTTCATGCTTCTTTTTAACATTAAAGTGTTCAATACACAAACATAAATATTGCTTGGGTTAAAGAATCCTTATTTAGCGATGTAAAATGTATTTGTTTCTCTCAAATGTTCTCTGCTCTCCTCTTCTATGCCCTGCTCTTATGTTCTCTGCTCTCCTCCTCTACGCCCTGCTCTTATGTTCTCTGCTCTCCTCTTCTATGCCCTGCTCTTATGTTCTCTGCTCTCCTCCTCTACGCCCTGCTCTTATGTTCTCTGCTCTCCTCCTCTACGCCCCGCTCTTATGTTCTCTGCTCTCCTCCTCTACGCCCTGCTCTTATGTTCTCTGCTCCGCTCCTCTACCCTTTGCTCTTATGTTCTCTGCTCTCCTCCTCTACGCCCTGCTCTTATGTTCTCTGCTCTCCTCCTCTGCTCATTGCCCTTATCCTCTCTGCTCTCCTCTGCCACACCCTGTTCCTTTCTGCTTTCCTCCTCTCCACCCTGCTCTTATGTTCTCTGCTCTCCTCCTCTGCACCCTGCTCTTGTCATCCCTGTTCTCCTCTACTACACCCTGCTCTCATAGTTTCTGCTCTGCTTGCCATCTTCCTCTATACCCTACTCTCATCCTCCTATGCTCTGTCTCCTTCTGTTGTCTTTCTCCACACCCTGCTTTTATGTTCCCTGCTCCATTTAATGTTTTCTTCTACACGCTACACTCTCCTCTCTGCACCATCGTCTAAGCACTCTTTCTCTACCCCTGCTTTCTGCTCCGTCTGCATTACTTGCCTTCGTTAGACCCAGCTTTTCCCCACTCTTTATCTGTTGTGTTCTCTTGTTCTACATCTTGCTCTCATTCTTTCTGCTGTAGCTGATCTGCTCTGTTGTCTTCCGCTATGCTCTCCCTGCTCCATTCTCTACCCTTCTCTGGTTGATCATTATCACAGCTTGGCACAGTATTATTTTTATGTTTAATCTCTTTTTCTTCTAGGTGATGGATGGTCGCAAACCTTCAGGGGGAAAGCTGGAAGTGTGCGCTCAGATTCGTGAACCCCTCACATCTCAGCAACTGAGCAGCACCACAGAGAAGTGGCTGGTTGTGGAGCCCATCTCTCTTCCTCCAGTAATGATCTTTAAATATTTAATTTTAATACACATGCACTTTTCAACAAGCCTGATATCCTAAAACTATCCAAATATACTAATAGTATAATAATAATAGTGCATGATTATGAAAATAAGTAGGGATGCACCGATGCCGAGTATTTGGGTGAGTACTCATACTTGCCCAAATGCTCCGATACTTATCCCGATACCGGAACTTCCGGTCAGTGGGAGATCTCCTGACCGGCAGTCCCACGATTAAACATGGTGTCGGCTCGTTGCGGGGTTGGGTACCCGCTCATTGTACTGCAAGGTGAATGTATGTGTCGTTGTATCCCCCTTTTTTGTAACCTTTTCATTTATATGTCAGGGTCAATGTTGGACCCATTTATCCTTTGTTTGAAAACAGAAAAATAAAGATTATATAAAAAAAAACATGGTGTCGGCTACCTGGCCAATCAGGAAGCCAGTCTGCGGGAAATTACTTGATGCCCAGCTTCCTGATTGTCTGGGAAGCCGGCTCGATGCTGATTGCCCGGGAAGCCGGCCTCCCAGCCAATAAGCAATGAAACGGGATGTTATTGTTATAGCAATGAACTGATTGCAGTTGATCTTTATATGATGCTAGCCATAAATGCATATGTCTTTATGGGGTCTCCAGAGATATTTGCCCACTGTTGCTGCGACCGGCTGCTGATTCTTGTGAGACTTTACCTGGGGAAGTGAAGCAACTCCACACATGGTTAATCTCCTTTTCTCAAGTCACACAGCAGGCTAGAATATTTCTGAAAGCAATTAAAGGAGAACTATGAGGTGAGTGCTTTTCACTCATCCTCATAGTTCTAGCCGACCTGTGACAATGAGACTGTCACAGGTCGGCTCCGTAGATCGGGAAGTGAGCGAATACATACCGGCGTTCGCTCACTTCTCAATCCTGTCACAGCTCTCTGACGTGACAGGGGAGGGGCTGGATTCCCCCCTCCCTGCTCCGATCCGCCAGCGCTGACTGGCAGAACGGACGGGGGAGGGAGCGGGTACAGCCAGAGCTTGCCAGAGCACGACAAACACGCGTTTCCGAGGGCTACTTGGCTGTATCCCAATGGAAACGCGCAACAAAAACGCCCCAAAGAAGCTCCTGTACTTCTTTGGGCGCAGGACGTTTTGTAGTGCGTTCATACGGCCTGTAATACGCCCAGGTGTGAACCATACCCATAGGAAATAATGGGATTCCGGTGTTTGAGCGTTTTGCAGAGCATAGGAACGCGCTACAAAACGCCCAGGTGTGAACCGGGCCTTACCCACTCTGTCCAAAAAATACACTCTGAAATACGCCTTTGACCAGATTTAAAGCCCAACTTTTTTTTTCCCCACGTTCCCTCCCTTCGTAAAGCCCCCCCACACCTTTGGGGAAAAAAAACGAATCCTATTATACACCCAAATGTGACTGCAATCTTCTAGCTGGTCTACTAGCACCGCAGGTCATTTCCCTTTTCCTCCCAGCTATGGAGGTGACACATTCTTCTGGACAGTGCTGCTCGTTGATGTGTGAGCTTAGTGCTGCCCAGAGGTTCTGCGAGCCCTGGCCGGAGTATTGATGAAACCTAGGGGGCGGGGCCATGATGGCCTGGGCTCTTGGGAAGGGGGTTGAATAATGCTGGATGTCATGCAACCTGAAAGGCTGGTAGCCTCATGCAGTGAAGAAGTAGTCCTGCGGGCAACTGCTATGGATTAAAAGTTACTTTTATACCTGCCGAGCCTCACTTAAAAAAAAAAAAATGTAAAAGGTGGATCTGGACTTTTAGAAAGACACTCGTTTGAAGTGATAAATTGTAATAGCAGAACTCCAGTCCAAAATAACACAATGAAAATAAGCCATTAACAAAGCTTTAGTTGCCATATTTAATTTTGGTCCCGCAGTGCTCCTGTAGTAGAGTCGGCTTATTTTGTCCTATTTCTAAATTGCTGCTTTCTTTTTCAGGTGACTGTTCCAAAACCCAAACAGCCAGCACCAAATAAGTCTGGAGGCAGTGGTTCCCTACCCAAGTAAGATCTCAAGATTACATCCTAGAGAAATTCATTGCAGCCACTATTGCATCTGAACTGGCCACCTGGCATTACCAGTGGTGGGCAACCTTGACGCTGTTGTGGAACTACAAGTCCCATGAGGCATTGCAAGACTCTCACAGCAATAGGCATGACTCCCAGAGGCTTTTTGTTATATAAACTTCAGAAGTGCAAAAAATTGTTGTTTCTGCCATAAATGCAGTAAATTTGTAAGTTTCTGGCGACTGTACCTGTGCTACAGTATGTTACGGACCCCCTAGGTCCAACAGCAATAGTTTCCAGGCACACTCACCAGCCAGCATGCAAAAAAACCTCTCTAACTGCTAAGGTTAAAAGCAAAGGTTTAGATACACGTCTTCTGCAGAAAATGTGAAAGCCGCACAAGGCACCTCCATATAGTGCGGTCCTAACTCTAAACTATGAGAGTCTCCATCTTGGAGCACATGGGGGCAAAAGATAAAATTTGGGTGCAGGTTTGTCAGGAGGAAGCCCAACCCCCCTTAAAGGCACAGGGACACACAAGGGACCCCGCACATCACAACGGCAGCTGAGACCCCCCCCCCCCGCGTCACTGCCCCAAATCAGTCAAGCAAAACAAATGACAAACGCACTCATCAATTCGTTACCAGCTTTACAGCAAGGTGCACATGGAAGGGCTTAATACAGCAAAACAGACCCCCTAGGTCCGTCGCACAGTACTCTGCCCAGGTTACCTCTGTAGTGCTAACACTCTTCCTGTCTTAGAGTGACAACGCAGCTCCTCCATGGATACAGTATACTGTGTAAGCATGTCAACCTTAGGACAGGAAGTGTGTTACTGGCAGGAGACTATAGAAAAAGAAAGCCTGACCAGGGAAAATGAATGCAGCCACCACATTAAGGACTGATGAGCAGCAATGTGTTACGTATTTGTTTTTTGGGATTGGATACACATGTAAAATATGTTTTTGGTTCCGTTTCAGTGCTCCAACTCTGCACAGCTTGAGCGTGTTGGCTTATGAGAAAGAGAAACTGGAGAAGAAGGTAAATGTGACGTTGTGTTCTTCCTTCTAAATGTTCTTCAGCCACACTAGAGGAAAGGAAACCCTGTGTAAAGTCCAAGTCACTCCATTCGGAGTTTAAACAGGGCTGAGGACTCCCTACGTTCCCCTATGTGACCGCACCAGTGCCCGGACACATTAGCTGATGGTCACCTGATGCATTTAATAACAAATCTGACATCTATGGGGTGTGTGATCCGCTGTTGGGCTGAACATTAATTAAATAAGTAGAATTGAACCCTTACATAGTCACTTGTCCTCCAACACTGCGATGTCTGCGAGCACCTTTATCGGCACTGACATCATCTTCCTGGCTTCTTCCGACTTTGGGGTCTTTGGCCTTCTTGATTGGTTGGGATGACGTAACTTTCACACATGAGCTGCTTACCGTACATTCTAAAGAGAAGGGTGAAAAGCCTTTATTGAAGAATAACCATAGTATCTCTCCTCTTCAATAAGAACTCTTCTTGCACACAAGTTTTTCAGTGCAAGGCCAGGTTCCATTTCAATTAGACAGGTTTAAAAAAAAATGGCGCTGATCACTCTTTCCCTGGGGAAGCAGCTCTGGGCGCAGCACTCTTAGCACTCTCCATTGTCACAAACAGCAGCTTTCCTATTTATTATCTCCCCGCCCATGCAGGTGCCCGGAGGGTGACTGGCTGCCATCCTAGGCCCGTCAGTAGTCAGTACTTTATAACTCTTCTACTTCTTTCAGATTCAAGGCTACAGGCAGCAGCATCGGAATCCCCCAGAAGACCTGGTGGCTCTCTTAAATGATGTCAGTCAGAGGGGTCAGCAGCAAATACAGCAGCTGCGCAAGGGAGGACCTGCACTTCAAGCTGGTGAGGGTCCATATTCTTAGCTTAGCTGAGGAGGATCGGGAGTTTTGACTTCCTTCAGACATTTGCTTAGTGCACACATGCTCCAAGTTAGTGGCTCAGAGTATTAAAGCCATTGGATCAGAATGACAGCCAAGCCACTAGCATTTCCAGAAGGAATTTGGCGATGGAAGCATTGGTGACAGATGGAGCTCTATGCAGCTCAGCCTCTCTTTAATTTCTTATACTCCTCAGCTCCACCTAGTGGCCATAGGTGCACATGGCTGTACACTATGTGAATGGGGCAGCACAGTGGTTTAGTGCTTAGCACTTCTGCCTTTTAGCACTGGGGTCCCTGGTATGTATCCTGGTCAGGACACTATCTGCATGGAGTTTACATGTTCTCCCTGTGCTTGCGTGGGTTTCCTCCGGGTACTCCGGTTTCCTCCCACACTCCAAAGACATGCTGGAAGGTTATTTGGCTCCTGTGTATATTGGCCCTGTATGCATATGTGTGCGATAGGGACCTTAGATTGTAAGCTCCTTGAGGGCAGGGACCGATGTGACTGTGCAGTATATAAAGCACTACGTAAATTGTCAGCACTGCGTAAATTGTCAGCGAGTTTTCCCTGGTGGACTTGAGAATGTCACCCCTTTTATATTATGATTAGGAGTGGGAGAAGTGTTCTGTAGTCCAGAAGGAAAGGTAGGGTTGGCAACGCTGCGTGGGATGGGGTTTCCGCGCAGCAGAGGCAGCGTTGTCAACTCACTAAAGGAAATTAGAAGCTTACTGGATTTCTGGCAGATCAACAAATAGTTTGTATACCTGCGGCATTTATTGAGAGACAACTATGGGGAATGAGCATGTACAGTATCTCAGAGAAGTATTATATATGCTATTTTGTTTTTTATTTTGCCTGGATCTACACTTGAACTCTCCTCTTCTTCTATTTTTCAGAATACATTCGTCAGTTGGAACGGTACCTGCAGTTTTACTCTGACTCTGCTCGGCGTCTTGGTCAGGAAGGAAACCGGGTGAGAGAATGGAATAGGACTACAAGTGATGACTGAGTGCAGTGTATCATTGATCTGGAGTTTGGGAGGGGGACTAACCCCCTTTTTTTTTTCTAGCTCGATCTCAGCGCAATGCAGACCTAGATATTATCTAGATTTCCCCAATCATCTTCCAGGACAGCAACCTGAGAGATGATTGGTTCCACCTTCTACAGGAAACACAATTAGCAAAACAGTTAAAAGCCCCTCCCCTTCCCCTCGACATTTTCATCTCATTTAGCAGCTTCTCGTGGGTTCAGATCTGGTGCTCCGGGTCTCCTAGACTTCTATGGGGCTCATCTACCTCTGTCTCTTGGCCAGGAGTAAAGGGGAGACTAGCCTGGAAAACATATAAGGGGGCTTATCTCCATCCATCTCCTGGCCCAGAAACGAGCCCTATAGACTTCAATGGGGACCTACTGCTCTTCTCATTTGGCAGCTCCTTATGGTTTCATCACTTTTAGACAAAGGGCACTTATTCTTTTGACCCGTACATTAACCTAATAGATCCCACCACAGGGGCGTACTTACGGAGATCTGGCATTACTGGTCTCCTAGACTTCTATGTGGCTCATCTACCTCTGTCTCTTGGCCAGGAGTAAAGGGGAGACTAGCCTGGAAAACATATATAGGGGCTCATATGCATCCATCTCCTGGCCCAGAAACGAGCCCCATAAACTTCTATGGGGCTCTACTGTTTAGAGGCAGACAGAGAACTTTAGCAAGGGATGGAAACAAACACGGGAGGCCATGGGCACTAGATCTCGGTAAGTATACGCCTGTGGAGAGGGAGGGTGGAGCTGGTTAAGGTCAGGGGATGGGGGCATAAAGAACAAGTGCACTTTGTCTGAAACTGCAGTTACCTGGAATCAAACAACCTTACTCTTTAAAGCACACGTGTCAAACTCGAGGCCCAGGGGCCGAATCCGGCCCTCCAGGCCATTTCCTAGACTTCGACTTTTAAGATCTAGGTATTAAGTTATTACTAAAACCAGTGATAATCGAATGCAGAGGCAATTATGATAAAGATTAGTCACATTTATATAGTCTTACAGGCCCTTTGAGGGCAACCGTAATGTTGATGCGGCCCACGATTAAATTGAGTTTGACACCCCTGCTTTAAACGATTGCTTATGACGCAGCTTTAAGCAGTGGACGTTCTGCAGCTGCTGTCTTGCCCAAGGCCGATTGTCACCCATATATACATAATAGCAGGCATTTGTTTTCCAATTCTGCATGATATGTACTCTTCATCCCATCACTGAGAAGAGCAGCTGTGCCGGAGTGCTGTGGGACTGCTGGCCCGTCATGATCTATTTCTTTTTCTTTCTAGGACGGAGCCAAGGAGGCGTTGTTCAAGAGGAATCTTGTAGGGAACGAGGTGTGTTCATAATGAATGGGCTTTAACCATTTGCCGTCCGGTCAATTGCAAATAAACGGCCGGAGGGCTGCTGCATAAGGGCGGGTGGGCGTTTTATAAACATCCTTGCTTGCCCGTGGGAAAGTTTGGCAAATTATAGCCTCGGGGGGGCTATAGAGTGGTGTTGGAAGTGTGCGCCCCCCTCCCTCCACTGGCTATCCTGGGCTCTTGTGTCCTCAGTGCGGGCCTGGGCTGGCACTGTGGACCTCTGTGGCTGGATCGTAGGGGAGATCAGCACATCCCGCTGGCTGAACTCCCCTCCAATCACGGAATGTGGTTAGGTCCGGCTTCACCCCTTTGAATCGCAGTAATGTGTACGTTACTGCAATGCACAATTTACCAGCTGTGTTTACCTGTGGTGCCATTCAGAATAAATGCACTAAAGCAGGGGGGCAGGCAACCTCGGCACTTCAGTGGTGGACCTAGAAGTCCCATGAGGCATTGCTAGTCTCTGACAGCCACGACTTCTAGAGGCATGATGGAACTTGTAGTTTCATCATAGCAAGCATGCCAGGGTTGCCTACTGCTGCACTAAAGCAACAGATCTGCATTGCAGCGCACTGAATCTAAAAAGAAAATGGAGTTCCCCTTTAAATCCGTTGCCTTAAGTGTACAGGCAAATAGAAATGACCCCCATTTAGTCCGAGTTTATTAGTCTGGGCCAGGGGCGCACAGGCTTTTGCATCGTACTGTCTGATTTCACTGTAGGGTGGAGAATCTGGTCTGTGCGGTTAGAAGGTTATGCAGTTACAATCACAAGGGGAGGATTTTAATTTCTATTTCTTTTTCTTTGCAGCTTCAGAAGATGAGCAGATGAAGGTCATTCCAGATGCTGGATCCATTGTTTACATGCCCTTCTCCTATAGAGACGGGGCCCAGTGCCTTATCCCCTCCCTTACATGTGTAACACCCTGCATGGGCCCTGGCTGTCCGCAGGCTCCTTCACAGGCAGAAATGTTTAATTCCCTGTAAAAGAGGTTGTCGGCTTTCATCAAGAAAGTTGGAAATCTTAAATTTACGCTCCAAAGCCACACAGGATGGTCACAGATTAAAGTGTATGTCCAGGCATCACCCACATTACCCCCCGCCCCAAACGTCTTTAGCCTTGTTCCTGGACTCCATTTGACATCATCACCAGGCTTGTAATCTTGTAGGCCCAGCTGCTAGAAGCTCAGCTCCTATTGATGAAGGCATGCTCCCAGAACCACATCTCCAAGAGCCCTTTCCCCTACACCGTACAGTAGAGGCAAGGAGTTGTCAGTCCAAACAGGATGTAAGGAGCACGTCTTTATTCCCCTCTAGAGCATTGTTCCTGTAGTGAGCAGCTTTGTTACTCTGTGTGACATCATCACCAGGCTTGTTATATTATTGCAGGGGCTGCTGCTAGAAGCTCAGCTCCCATTGGTGAAGGCATGCTCCCAGAACCACATCTCCAAGAGCCCTTTCCCCTACACCGTACAGTAGAGGCAAGGAGTTGTCAGTCCAAACAGGATGTAAGGAGCACGTCTTTATTCCCCTCTAGAGCATTGTTCCTGTAGTGAGCAGCTTTGTTACTCTGTGTGACGACATCACCAGGCTTGTAATATTATTGCAGGGGCTGCTGCTAGAAACTTAGCTCCTATTAATGAATATATGCTCCCGGAACCACATCTCCCAAGAGCCCTTTCCTCTACACACATTGTGTGAGAAGACTGTTGGGAGTCTCGGCAGCAGCATTGTATTGCTGGAATAGAAATTGGTGTATAGATGAGGAGTGGGACGGAAGGGGGTGGGGATAGGTGGAGTTCTGTAGCAGGCAGGGCTGACCACTCTGGTTGAGATTTCTGTACAGCAGAGGCAGTGTTGTCAATCCAAACCGGATGTCAGGAGCACGCTGGATTTCTGGCAAAACTATCTTTTTTGTTGTTGTTGTATGTGCTGCTTTTTTAATGGGATTGAGCATGGGGAAATGTACATGCATTCAGATGTAAGGAATAGGATTTTGGGTTTGCCCGGACATACACTTTAAGCTTCAGAGTTTTGAGCTCATTAGACCATTTGGGGGTAGAGCTGCATTGCAACCAAACGGTTGAGCAGCGCCTAGATTCCAAATTGCGTTGGCACAAAAAAAACACAGCTGATCATTACAGATCTGAGCGTGATATTGATGTTGGGGTACCCCCCACTTTCTGGATGAAAACTGGAAACCCCTTTAATAGGGAGCCCACCCCAGCGTTGATGCACTTATGTGGCTTCTGTGCAACTCCCTTCTCTCTGAGGCTGACTTGAACACTAAGAAGGGCATTCAGCAGAAATGGAGGAATGTAAAAAAAAAACCCAACCAATCAGATTCCACAGGTGGCATTCCTTTAAAAACTAACCTGATTGGTGGCCATGGACAAGGCTTGACAAGTCCAGGTGCCAGGTCTCTACAATACTTGTCATGTTGTCCCTATGTGCCGGGTTTATGGTACAACATTTGTGGTTCTTGCATTGCTATTAGGCAGCGAGCACCGGCGGCATTGTGCATCTACATCCCAACAAAAATGTTAGGTTCAGATGTGCTTTCAAATGTCCTCCTCGTGCAGCCAGTGCTTGCTTCCCAATAGCAATGCAGGCACCATAAAAAAAAAGGTACTTTGATGTGGTGGCTGCATTCGGTTTCTTTTTTCAGGCTTCTTTACCTTTTATTTTCACCTGGTGATCCTGCCAATAACACACTTCCTGTCCTAGGATGAAAACACTCTGTGACAACACTCACTCATTGTATTGTATCTATGAAAGTTACACTGATGAGACGTGAAACATTGTCAGTAGGTCAGCCATGTCACAGTGTTTTCATTCGCTGAGCTTGTACAGGCAAACCAAAACACCCCTGGCTGGACACTTCCAAACAGTAGCCTGGCCGGGACACTTCCCAGCAGTAGCCTGGCCGGGACAAAGCGTTTCCCGAAGTATGCCGTTCCTGTACCATGTCGGGAATGTTTTCATGCAGAGGCCCACTTTACCCGAACCCTAATTCACAGACAGAGTTAGGAAATCATAATGTGGCAGACAAAGGGACCACATGACTTGGCACAGTGGCGACCTGGCACCCTGGAATTGTCAGGCCTTAGGTGTGGGTAACATTCTATTCTACCTGTCATGACAATCACTCCCATCATGCACTCCCCAATTCTGCCCCTCTATTTACTAATGCACTAGCACGAAGGCCAGCAGTGAGTATGAGCGTGTGCGTGTAGTGATATATTACTGATACCGTATGCTATAGCTTGCTGAACCCGTCTCCTAACACTACATACATGTGTACACGTCCTCCTATTGTCTCTTCATTCTCATTATCGTTTTAGATTTTAACATAAATTATAATGTCGTCAATCACTAATTAAACAAAAAACGGCTTTCATTTCATGTTCATAGTCAGTCTTGTGTCTGCGTACATGTCCACGTTTGTCTTTGTGCTCCGCCATTGTGTGATGCACTAACATGGTTTGTTCCCCCGGCATCTGCAATGCTTTACTGGATATCTGTCACGAAGGCTGAACAGTTCCTATGGAGATATAAAGCAGGAGTAGGAAAACGCCAGCCCTCCAGCTGTGCTAAAACTACAAATACCATCATGCTTCTGTCTCTGGGAGTCATGTCTGTGGCTGTCAGAGTCTTGCAATGCCTCACGGGATTTGTAGTTGCACCACAGCTTGGAAGGCTGGCGTTTGCCTTCCCCTGCCCTAAAGTGTGCATTGCACTCTATGCATGAAAAAAGAGAAATAGAACAAAAGAGAAAGTAATTTTCGGCAGAAGAAACATACACAAGGGTTGATTTATAAAACTTTCACTCAGCAATATGCTGGGCGAATGCCTTTTGTACGCCATGCCTGCCACTAGATGGAGCTGAGGAGCACAGAAATGTCCTATGCTCTTTGGCCCCACCTAGTGGCGGGAACGGCATGCAAATGGCATTCACCTAGCGTATAACTAAGCGTAAGTTTTATAAATCATCCACCTAGTCCAGGGGCACTCCAGCTGTGCTAAATCTATAAGTCCCATCATGCCTCTGCCTCTAGGGGTCATGCCTTCAAACAGAGGCGTGTTCTCTTACTCAGCCGCTGCGAGTGCTGAGTTAGCAAACCGCCACTGAACGCTGTGCTGCAAGTCAGTGCTCCTGACAGAACTCGCAGCAGAAGTGAATG
Source organism: Nanorana parkeri (assembly GCF_000935625.1). Classification (NCBI taxonomy): domain Eukaryota; kingdom Metazoa; phylum Chordata; class Amphibia; order Anura; family Dicroglossidae; genus Nanorana; species Nanorana parkeri. The sequence goes on from NW_017307804.1 coordinate 301,732, forward strand.
TGGATACTGGGCGTGATGGAGATGGAGGGTACAGAGCACCAGCGGCCATTTTAACTGTGGGCACACCTGGCAGCACCGGAGAAAGGTGCCTGAACCCCGATGGAGGAAATCAGTTCAGTGTGGGAACCTACAATTTAATGTTTTGGTGGACGAGCACACCAAATATTTGTTGGAAAAGTATTTATTTGTCAAAAATATTATCCTCCGCCATTTTGCTTAGCGCTGCGCAGCCGAAGCTTTCAGTGAAGCTGCTGCAGAACAGCTATTCAGCGCTTGGCTAAGGAACTGAACATGCCTCTGGGGAGGGGAAACTCTGGTCCTCAAGCTGTTGTGGTACTACAGATCCCATAATGGATTGCAAGAGTCTGACAGCCACAGGCACGACTCCCAGAGACAGATGCGTCATGGGATTTGTAGTTTTACCACAAATGAAGGGCCAGAGTCAGCCCACCTCTACCTTAGAGTCATGCAATGCCTCATGGGACTAGTAGTACAACAGCTGGAAGGCCGAGGTTCCCCATCCCTGTACCTCCTACTACTTTTTCTCCCTAATTCAGTTCCACTATAAAAATGTTTTGGCTGGGACTTAAAAAATGTTTTTCCATACTAAACAATATGGACGCCACAATTACGGTTACATAGAGAAAATTCAGCCTTGTCGCTATGCTGTGACAGATATGATTGTGTCATGGGCGCAGCTGATGGATGTAGCATGTTTGTGTGTCAGTCATGTAAACAGACAGCCAGTAGGCCAGTGTGGTTACCATGACGACAGTGTGTGTGTGTATGGGGTGCCGCATGTCTGTCCTACCTCAGCTGAGCGGTGTTGTACATGCATGTAGATAATAGTCACGCATGTACGGCGAGCACAGCGTGTAAAGGAAAATGTGTATATAATGAGACTGAACATTTGGCATTATTATTCAGCACGAAGTGCACAGCTCCCTTCAAGGCGGCCATTTTGTCAGACGGAGGAGGCCTAACTAGTAATTCCAGGGCCTCTCCAATACTGGGGAGCTGCTGCCATTGCTGTAAGTGGAGGCATGTCTCCGCTCTGTGCCGTCACTTCCCTTCCAACCTACAGAAAAGGTTCTTCAATGAGATTTTTGCTTTGCCGTACAAAATGGCTGCCCTAGACGGACGGGCCTTGTACACCGTTTATAAACACTATGCACTCTGTAATACTTGTCGAAGTTATTGTGTCACTATATAGAGGACTGACACTTTCAATAAAGGATATCCATAGACAACGCTGGGTTTTTGAGGTTTTCATTACAGCCATTTTGCTTTTGAGGGGAGGGGCTTATCTGGAGAAAGAACAGTCGTGGCGTTTGTAGTGACCAATCGGATTTAAACTTTCATTTATTGCAGTGATGTCCAGGATTATCTTTGGGGCACGGCCTTTGACACTGGATCCTCTAGATTTGGGGTCTTGGGGCCACTGTGGGTTAAAGGGCTCCATTATGGGTATGTGGACCATGGAGGATGAAGATGGCACAAGGGTGTAGGCTGGTAGCTCAGGGAGGGCTGCAGCAGAGGGAACTCCATGGAAAGTGTAGTGAAAGGGATCAACCCTGCAGAGTGGGGCTGCTCTCATCTGATGGAGATCCCTTCAAGTACAACTGAAATCAAAACCTTTTTTTTTTTTAAGGAAGGGTTATAACCCCGTCAGTTGTTTTTTTTTCACCCTCTGTGTCCTATAAGGGGAAATTTCCCTTGACTTCCTGTCCAATAGCCACAACAGGAAGTGATTGGAGATGCCTCCAAAGAGAGGGAACTCCTTGGTGGTCTGCAAGGTCACCAGAACTAGTGTCCCCATTGGAAGATTTTCTATCTATTCCTGTGCTGGTGACAATGGTCCCCAGGACAAATAAGGGGGGAGGGGGCTGTCAGCCAGTGCCACCCTAAAGTTGGGCCCATTCTGGTGTGGCTCAGGACTCGACAGTCAGTCTGCCCCACACCACTTCCTCTTTGCACTAAATTCGTTTTTAAAGTGCAAATGCGCCCAATTTTTTGTTGTTTTGGATGGAGTGGAGAGGGATTGCTGCCTGTGTCCCCGTTAGGGAGATGCACCCCCAGTATTTGTCCTGGTGATTGTTATCACTGAAATCCCACATTTTGGGTTGTCATCAGAACAAGAATAGGCGGGAAATCTTCCAAAGGGGACACTAGTTCTGGTGACCCTGCTGACCATCAGGGATTTCCTGCGCTTTGAAGGGATTTCCTTACTTCCTGTTGTGACTATAGGGCAGGAAGTAAAGGGAAATCTCCACAATGAGATACAGGACTAAAGAAAGAAAGAAACGTTGGCTTTGGTTCTTCTTTAAGGAGAGTTCTAGCCGACCTAGACTGTCACAGGTCGGCTCAGTAGATCGGGAGGTGAGCGAACACATACCGGCCAACACATACTCACCTCTCGATCCTGTCACAGCTCTCTGCCGTGACAGGGGAGGGGCTGGATTCCCCCCACAGAGAGCATATCACCCCATCAGGGACAGATTGGGGTGCCGGCAGCCACAAGATGAATTCCGTACACAACTGACTCCCTGGCGCAGCCCTTTTCCATATTACAAAAACATTTCCAAGTACCCCGGGGGGTAGGTGTACCCTAGATTGAGAAACACTGTTCAAAGGGATAAAGGAGTCACCGCATCACTAACAACTAAGGAAAGCGGTCATGTGACTAACAAGGAATCTGCCAGAGAATTCTGGTCGCCTGGCTCTCATGTTAATCCTCTTGCTTCATGGACCCTGAAATAAGAGCCCTCATCAGGAGATAACATTTTATTCTGACTTTCCTGATCTGCATTGTGGGTCTGGGTTGGTGACACGGGTGCACTGGGGCCAGAAACAGTCAGGTAACTATCATTTTCATCAGAAGGTCCTCAGGGACAGCCTTATACACTGATCAGCCATGACATTCTGACCGCCCACCTAATGTTAGGTAGGTCCCCCTTTCCCTGACCCATTGAGACATGGACTCCACTAGACCTGTGAAGGTGTGCTGTGGTATCTGGCACCAAGCCGTCAGTAGCGATCATCATGTAAGTTGTGAGGTGATCGGCCTCCATGGATTGGACTTGTTTCTCCAGCACATCCCACAGATGATCCATTGGACTGAGATCTGGAGAATTTGGAGACCAAGTCATCACCTCGGACTCGTTGTGTTCCCCAGACAATTCTTCAACTATGTTTGCAGTGCGGCAGGGCGCATTATCCTGCTGAAAGAGGCCACTGCCATCAGGGAATACCGTGTCCATGAAGGGGGGTACTTGGTCAGCAATGTTTAGGTCGGTGGTCCGTGTCACAGTAACATCCTCATGAATGGCAGGACCCGAGGTGTCCCAGCAGAACATTGCCCAAAGCATCACACTGCCTCTGCCGGCTTGTCTTCTTCCCATAGTGCATCCTGGTGCCATTTCTACCCAGGTAAGTGGCACACAAGCACCCAACCATCCTCATGATGATTCATCACACCAGGCCACCTTCTTCCATTGGTCCAGTTCTGATGCTCCTGTGCCCAGTGTAGGCGGTTTTGGTGGTGGACACGGGTCAACATGAGCACCCTGACTGGTCTGCAGCTACACAGCCCCATACACAACAACCTGCGATGCGCTGAGTGTTCAGACACCGTCCTATCAGAACCAGAATTCACCTTCTCAGCAATATGAGCTCCATTATATCTTCTATTGGATCGGACTACATGGGCCGGCCTTCCCTCCCCACATGCATCAATGAGCATTGGCCATCCATGACCCTGTCATCAGTTTTCCCTCCTTGGACCACTTTTGGTTGGTCCTGACCACTGCAGACCGGGAACATCCCACAGGAGCTGATCGGCAGGTCACTTGATGAATTCTGCTTGTTCCCATCCCCTGGAATATGTAGACAGATGCTGGCAATCAGATTGTAATGCAGGTGTTATGTAACCTTTTAGGGGCCCTGAACCACTTGTGCATTGTGACATGAGTGGTAGCATGCTTTGCCACAACTCATCTGCTCTATGTGCATTACGGTGCCATTCATAGTCTAACACAACGCAGCTCATCACCACCTCTCTGAATGAGGCCAGGCCAAGCTACATCGTCCTTCATTGTATCTCACACGCTCCCCCTCCCAGACACTGCAGCTCACAGTGGGAGGGATTCAGCAACAGAGACCTCTCTGCAGCAGTCCATCAGTCACAGCTAGAGGTCAGCAACCTGGAAATTATACAAGCCAGAGGATCAGCATAACAACGAGGGGATCAGCATATAGGGAAGGAGACAGCAAATTCCTTTACATTGATGTGTTGACATTGCTGGCTGTCATGGTGACACATTTATCAAAACTGGAGCAGTTGCTCATAGCAACCAATCAGCTTCTAGCTTTCATTTTCAGAGCTTACCTGGGTAAACCAAAGAGAGAAGCCGATTTGATACTATGGCTCCCTCGTGTCTCTCATTACACGTCTTCTCTATATAGTGGCGATCAGAGGACACCATGAGAAGCCACTTACACTGCAGCAACCCGCCATCTCTGCGTCTGCGGCGTTTCCATAGATACTAGTCCCTCCCCGGCGCGGTGATTGGTCAAGATCTCCTGCAGGACAAGGTGAGCCGTCAATCACGCCGCGGGAACTTCAAGTTCTCCTCCCGCCAATCGGGGCGCGCGGGGAGCTTCGGGCCATGACGTCACAGGAAAGGAGGGCGGGATTGGTTGCCGGAAGCGAAGGCACCGGCGGGGAAACTATCATTATTTCAGGGGGAATGCTGTGAGTTCCTGGCCTCCTGGTATGATATAATCAGGTGATGGGTCACATGTCCTGTGTGCGTACAGAAAGCTCTCTCCTTGTATTTCAGATCACGGGTCAGCTGTCTCCTCGTCTGTTCCGGAAGCTCCCCCCGCGTCTCTGCGTATCTCTGCGCAATATTGTGGACGAGGAGTTCCTGCAGAAAGGGTAATGATGGCGGCTTCTTCCTCTTCATACCATGTGATGTCATTGGATGATTATTGATCTGATTCCTCTTCAGGTGGGAGCACAAGGCAAGCCAAGTATTGGAAAGCAGCCACAGCCTGAGGAGGAAAGCCTGCCCCTGCCAGCGTGCTCCCTGTGTGGAAGCAGAGGTCTCTCTGCAGAGGTCCAACACACCCCCTGCTTAGTCTTTAGACTGTGGAAAAACTTCCAGGTCCTGGGGGAGGGTACTGAGGAGCCTTAGGCTCCTTCTGCTGTCAAACTGCTAATGGGGGGGGGGCATGGGTCTTCATTACCACGTTGGGTGTTCCGGCTCCAGTGGTGGCCCTGTTACATTCTTGTGGGATACTTGGACGACCTTCTTTCTGTTGAGGGAACACTTGGTGAAGGGCTCTTTCAGACCATGCATCTCCAGCTGTGCGGATGTTGGAGGTCAGATGGATCCTGAACCTCCAGATATTGTGGCTGGATCCAGCTCATCCCTATCTGGGACTGGTCATGGACATCTCATGGACCGGAGTTTGGGTTCTCATGTCTGAGGTTTGAGCTCTTTAATGCGGAAGCTGTCTATCTGCTTGTAGGAGTGTCTTGGAGCTGATGGTGACCTCCTTCCAGGCACTTCCTTTCACCCATCTTCATCCCAGACATCTTCAACATTCTGTCATTGTGGGAAAGGTCAGATCTGGCGTCGGGGACGTCCTGTCTCCCATCTTTTGCAGGCTGGGGAAGGTTTCTCGGCACCTATCAGTACAGGAGTCTTGGTCTTTGAAGGAGTTTCATCTCACGGATTCAGTCACAGCAGTGGCACCATCAGGGAGGAACCGAGCATCTTGCTGAGGCTAAAGATGTAGAGCGGATCCTGCCTGGGCAGAACGTCGCATTCCATTCTTGTCAGCCATGAACGCTCCACGTGTGGAAATGTGCCCGGCGGATGTCTCAGCCAGCAGCACCTAGACCTGGGAACGTGGTCTCTGCACCCACACATGTTCTTGGACCTGTGTAGGAGGTTGGGGACAACGATTGGGGGCCTCTAAGTTCATCATCAAACTGGAAAGGTTTTTCTCTAGTCACCTTCCAGGACAGCATCAGAGAGATGGGCTCCTCCCACCGGAACAGGAAACGCATCACCCACACCTAATTAAAAAAAAAAGGATCACATGCCTTGCATCCCTCAGTTTTTTTGTGTTTCCTCCAGCTAAACAGGACATGGTAATATTTGTTGTTTTAAGCCAGGCCTTTGTGCTAGTGAGCAGGGGCCTCCCTGGTTCGTGAGTACCGCATGCTAGGGACAGTGGACCTGAGGTGCTCATGAAAGGGCATTCCAAGACAGCGCCATCTGTCTATAGCAGGGGTAGCCAAACTCCGGCCCCCCAGCTGTGGTGGAACTACAAATCCCATGAGGCATTGCAAGATCTCACAGCCATAGGTAGGACTCCCAGAGAGAGATGCATCCTGGGATTTGTAGTTTCACCGCAGCTGGAGGGCCGGAGTTTGGCTACCCCTGGTCTATAGGATCTTATTTTTGTATGCCTGAGGTTTCCTGCGTGGATTGAAAGGCAACCATCCTTCTGGTGTAAAAGACTCAGTGGAGTCCTCCCTAGTACTGCGACCTTCCTCCATCCTGCTGAGGTCTTCGGGGGGAATTGCTTACCTTTCTGGCGTGCATCAGACACCAGGGCAGCGGTCAGTCGGACCTCGTGGGGGCCGCCATTCCCCTGGACAGCTTCCGGTCGGACCGCCATCTTTGTCCCCGGCATAAGGCCAGGTGCAGGCACATGCTCGGTCACGCTACATGGACGATTCCAGGATGGTGGAGAAGCCGGACTTAGACCCTTGCGGCTCCCACACCCGCAAGGGGAGGGCATCAGAAGCGGGGCGCTGGAGTCTTCAGGGCAGGAGGCCCTTGGAGCAGACTCATTCTCTACAGAATCATCATCTGATCTGGTGGATCCTGGAACGGGAATCCCCTGGTGGAAGCTCTGGTGGCCCATTGGCACTGCCAGATTGGCAGGATCTTCCCAATGGCTGATTTGCCATCTTGCCTTAATGACATGGCTGTTGAAGAAGCCCAGATTCTAAGTGACGGGGGCATCTCTGAGTCCTTGATTCCTATGATTGAAGCTAGAAGGTCTGCTTTCCCCAAGGTCTATCATCAGATGTGAAAGGCGTACTTGGTGTGAGTCTTGGGGCTTCCACCCCAGGAGCTTCTGCATGAGATGAACACTGCTTCATGCAGCTGGGTTTGGACCGGCATTTTACACTCGGCACTATCAAGGGTCTGGCTTCTGCTCTTTAATTATATTTCAGAGACTGTTGGCTTCTCACTCTTTGACTTTGTACAGGTTTCCCATGTAGCTCCCGAATCCCCAATGACTCCTTGGGATATATATCTGGTTCTCCCTGTGCCTCAGAAACCATCGTTTGAAGCAGTCAGAGATATTCCTCTCTCACCCACAAGGTGGTGTCCCTTGTAACCATAACCTCCTACCTGGCAAGTGTCTGAACTCTTTGGTCCTGCGTTGGGGCAAGGTGGTATTGAGGTTCAGGACTTCCTTTTTGTCCAAAGTAGTTTCTGCCTTTCACCTCAAGCAGGACATTGTTCTCCCGTCCCTCTGCCCAGTTTCAGTTCATCAAACAGAAATGTCCCTTCATTTTCTGGGAGGGGATGGGGATGTGCGGATTTCTCAGCCACTGCTTCTCTCAGAAATACCAATTCCTTCTTTGTTATCCCGGGTGGTCCCTGGCAGGGCGCCCAGTTTCTGGTTCCATCATCTCCAGGTGGCTCAGACAGACCGTCAGATAATCTTTGGATCTCTAGGAGCAGGTTCACCCCGTCCTGTCAAGACGCACCCTACTAAATCCGTGCTTCTTGGACTTTTCCCGGGTTTGCAAGGCAACCACCTGGTCGTCTTTTCACACGTTCTACCATGTGGACACTTTGGCCTCATCTAATGCCCAGTTGGTCCTTCAGGAAGCTCTTTGAGCTGCAGACAGTTCTCAGTTCTGTTGCTTTCTTAGGCCTGTTAGCGTTTTGTTTTCTGTATCCACATTTTGAATGCTTTTGGACATCCCGAAAGTTGAAGCTTTCCAGCGCCCCTCAATGGACGAGAAAGAAAAAAGGAGTTGTTGTACTTGCAGTAATATTGTTTTCTTGGAGTCCTTTGAGGGACACAGGACCTGCCCTTAGGTGTTTTTTTTTTTTCTGCAAAACCGAGGCACAATGATAGTAGGAAGGGTGTACTGGGCTGGCCTAGAGTTTTCAGTGTCCAGCACTCCTGCGGGCGGTAATATAACCCAAAGGTTAAGGACTTTCTGTGTCCCTCAATGGATTTGAAGAAAAGGATTTTATGGCAAGTACAAAAATTAGAATTTTTTTATTATATATTTCTTCAAATTGAATCATTTTATTTTTGCTTTAATAAATCTAACACATCATTGGAATAAGTGTTGCTGCGTTATGCCCCAATGTAGCCCTGCTGTAAACAGATACAATTATTTTAAATTAATACCTAACTGGACTTGAGTGTTTGCGTGTCTATTTTTGGCCTTCTCTACATATAATCCTATGTGGTTCAATAAAAAGACCTCTCTTCAAAACTAACAGAAGACACAGAGGGGAATTTATTAAAACTGGAGCAGCTACGTATTCTAACCAATCAGTTTCTCTCTCATTTTTAAGGCTTAAGTGAACAAACTGTAGAGAGAAGCTGATTGGTTGCCATGCACCACTGCTCCAGATAAATTCCCCAGTTTCTGTCCCCGCAGACACATCTTCCTGGGCTTCTCCAAGTGTGGCCGCTTTGTGTTGTCCTACACCAGCGATGTCCTGGACGACGACTTCTCCTTCTACTCCTATCACCTGTACTGGTGGCAGTTCCAGGGGCACAGCAAGCTGCGTCTGGTAAGAGCCATTCCGCATTAAGACCAACAGGGGCCACAATCTGACTTGTTCTGTTACAACTCTGCAAAAGTTGCCAAATTCTGGCTGCCAAAAAAAGATGTTTTGTGGCCAATAAATAGGCCGAATCCGGCCCTCCAGGCCATTTCCTAGACTTCTACTTTCAGATCTAGGTATTAAGTTATTACTAAAACCAGTGATAATGGAATGCAGAGGCAATTATGATAAAGTTTAGATACATTTATATAGTCTTACAGGCCCTTTGAGGGCAACCATAATGTTGATGCGGCCCACGATTAAATTGAGTTTGACACCCCTGTCTAGCGCCTCTTGTCAGGACCCCGAAACAAGAATTGACCTGGCTCCATATTTCCTTTCCATCTTTCTTCTGGTTGATTAAGTGAAAGCTATTCCTTCCCTCCCTCCACCGCCCTGTTTAGCTGTTGGCATTAAGGAAAGGAAGGGCTGTGTAATCCCAGTTCTTCTAGTGACGGGAGTGAATCCGCTTATCAACTTGTAAAATGAAATAATAAAATTGGTTCCCCTTGTCACCAGGTACAGCAGGTTCGTCTCTTCCAGGATGAGGAAATCTACAGTGAACTCTTTCTGACTGTGTGCGAGTGGCCCAGTGACAGCTCCAAGGTCATTGTGTTTGGCTTCAAGTAGGTTTTCCACCTTCATCCATCCAGAATCCTGACAGTCCTTTTATCTGGCCCGGTCCGGTCTGTAGTAACATCGATTTCCTTCTTCAGCACTTCTGGCAACGGGATGATAATGAACATGATGAGCGATGAGAATCACCGAGATATTTACATCAGCACTGTGTCCGCGCCTCCAACGTCACCCTGTGTAGACTGCCGGCAGTCTTCATCTGGTAGGTTCGCCCTTTCTTCCAGTACATCACATGGTCATGTTTCTGCAGCTCTAAACCTATTGCCCGCATTCATGTAGTTCCATCTCCCTAAAATAATATTTCATTACCTGTTTGTTCTCGGTGTCTGCGCAGGAACGTAACTCCTCCCAAGAGCCAGCCCACTGCTTGCATCAGGGCTGAGGGCTGTTGAGTACTGAGGAAGGGTCCTGTGATGTTTTTAGGAAGCTATGTACAGCGCCCTGCCGGCCCCTCCCACCAGCAATGATCTAAAAACGCACAACTCTCCCCCTGTCATGTATCCTTGTAATCCACATTCGTTGCACGAATAACCCTTTTCTGGATTAATTATCTAAAAAACTGTAAAACCGGCACACGATTGCAAAGAAAAGCAAATTTATTCCACATATATCTGTGCAAAAACTGACGCTTTTCACCAGCCATGACCTCCCTGTATTGGATAGAGAAGCACAGAGACCCACTGATGTTCCTAAATATGCCCATTGCTGTCGCTCAAGAAGTGTCAGATTCAAACTGCAGTGGACTCATCAGTCAGAAGTTATAGAACAATGGCTGCAGGAAGCATGCCCACCCACTGGCCATGTGAGAGGCTGCAGGAAGCATGCCCACCCACTGGCCATGTGAGAGGCTGCAGGAAGCATGCCCACCCACTGGCCATGTGAGAGGCTGCAGGAAGCATGCCCACCCACTGGCCATGTGAGAGGCTGCAGGAAGCCTACCCACCCACTGGCCATGTGAGAGGCTGCAGGAAGCCTACCCACCCACTGGCCATGTGAGAGGCTGTCTATTTGGCTGCAGTGGAGTAAAGAAATCATTGATTTTGGAGATTCAGGGGAAGTTTACTTCCAGACATGTTCAGGTCAGCGACTTAATAAGTAGTGAAGCACAGGGATAAGGATCACAGGCCCAGTTGGCAAATATAACTTTCTGTATTTGTACGTTTGTACTTGGCTACATTTCTGTGTGCAGGTTCCCTGATGTTCTTCTCTCTCCTCAGGTCCTTGTTTGATGCATAGCTTCATGCTGCATACAAAGTATCAGGTGGTCTATCCATTCCCCACCTTCCAGCCGGCCTTCCAGCTGAAGAAAGATCAGGTTATGTTGCTGAATACCAGCTATTCCCTGGTGGCCTGCGCCATAAGTGTACACCCGGCAGGTGAGGACTCTTATTCAGGTGGGACATTCTTCCTCCATATGACCAGGCTGACTGGAACTTGCTCGTTGTTTGAAAACGTGATGGGAAGAATGTGTTTTGTTTTTTTTCCTCTTTTGCCTTTACAGGTGACCAGGAACCCAACCGTATCCTGTACAGCAAACAGAGCCGACACAACACCTCCCCTAACTCCTCCCCTTCTTCAGTCAGCCCTTGCACCCCTACTTCCAGCAACCAGTCCCCTAATGCACCCGACCCCAGTTCCCCTCCTCCTCCTGGAACTCCTCCCGCCGTCACTCGCGCACGTGAGTTTGTAGCCGGGATATTCCGGCGGGCTCGGGAGGCTTCAGGCGTAGAGCACCTGGACAAGGGAGAGAAGGCCGGGCCCAGCCGACAGAGCCCTTCACAGCCCGCCGAACCCGACTCCCCCATATGGCACCGGCCTGTCGGTGAAGACTCAGCGCGACCGACCAAACGCAGCGAGGAACCCAGCTACGTCAACTACACAAGACTGCGATACGTCCTTGGGGAGGTGACGGAGATCGACCGAGAGAGCGGTAAGGGCGCTCGGCTGTGGGAATAGAGAGAGGAGGAGGGAAGATATATAAAGGAATAGTTACACGAAAACCAAAGTGTCTTCAGATGTGTCTGAGTACATCAGTCACTGACAGCCCATCAGCCATTTCCTGTCTGTATGCACTCACTCCAGCATCATTGCTGTGGACCAGCCCCCCAGACTGTGCAATGTGTGTCCACATGGACACTTAGGGGCTCATTTATAACTACACGCTGGGCGGATGCCGTTCACACCGCACTACCGCCATTAGATGGCGCTGAGGAACATAGTCATTTTCTATGCTCCATCCAGTGCAGATTCGCTCAGTTAGGGTTTTCCCCCCTACATTTAGCCTTGCTACAGGCAAGCAGGGCTAAATGTACAGCGGGGAAGCCGCCGCTCATTTTCTTCTCGGAGATCACTTGTATGCAGCCTGCACGCCCCCCACACCCACCGATGGCTGCCACCCTTCTCGCCATGATTTTCGGGGTCCCTCGCTCTTCTGGGGGACCCTAGACCATGGCAAAGTATTTTAGGAGGAGCAGAGAGTGAAGAATGTCCGTTCTCCGTTTTGCTCCGTGTAAACGGGGAGAGCGGCACTCGCAGCATTCCCATCTCAGCTGTCACAGTCCTGTGCTAGAACTCCTGTATTGGAGGTGACAGGTTTAATAAAGAGAACCTGTCACCTCCAAATGCTATCACACAGGGTGGATAAAAATGATAACAAAAATTAAGGGGAATAAAAATGTTAAAATTAAAATATAAAGTGATAAATTATAAAAAAATAAAGTAAAATAAAAATAGTGGTTAAAAAATAACATGTTTGAATAAGTGTGTTTTGACTATTTTGCCTTTAGGCAGTTATGAACGTTTTTAACATCCCAGCGCCCAAACTAAAACACAATACCAAAATTATTTTTCGGTGTTCGCACTTTGAGATCAATTGAATTTGCGTTGCAGTTTGGGCAATCGGGCCTCAAAAACGTTCGCCATCACTGATCCAGCGGCAGTAGAACCGGCATGATGAATCGGCCCATGAGTTATAAATCGGCCCCTTGGTCTCCATGAGGGTGACTGCAGAAGCACAGCTAGGGGTTGTCACCGGATAACAAGCGGTGCCCTGAACAGGGATTATTTGAATGATAGCGGCAGATTTGGAAGTATTGAAGACACAATGACATGTTACAGCTCGTATAAGATAAGTGATCGGGTTAGATTTACTTTAACACAGAAAATATCTTCAGGTGAGGAGAAGTTTCCGTTCTATGACATATGAATTCCAGTGCAGCTCTCGGGGGACAGTAGGAGCAAGGGAAAAGAGTTCTCTTTCCTTGATTGTCCTGAATGTTTTAAGAGCCTGGTGTGTTTACAAGTTTTATATGTGTTACATTTGTGTTTGTAAAGCTGACTTGCAGCGGGTTAGAACACTATTTTTAATGCTTTGAGTCTCGGCAGAATATGAAGATGACAAGATGGGTCTGCCTTTCCTGGTCACCGATCTGAAGGGCCAGCACCTAAAGCCTCTGAATGACAGGGCCTCTTTCCAGGTGAGCGGCGCTCCTCCTCCTCTCCGTTGTGTCCTCTAATGCTGCCGTCCAATCTCTTCTCATCTCCGCATTCTATTGTAGGGCCAACATCTCTGTGTGGAGCAGCTGACGCTGGACTTTGAGTACGTCATAAACGAGGTCATACGCCATGATGCGTCGTGGTTCCCGCAGTTCTGCTCCTTTAGTGACTATGATATTGTCATCCTGGAGGTGAGCGGTGTGCATGGCTTGTATGACATTGGCGGGAAAGCTGATGAGTTATCTAAGCCCTTATAATGGTGCAGGAAGCTGGCGCGGCACATTAATAAAGCAGATGGAGCGGATTCAGGTCTTTCTACACCACTAATGCCAGTTTCTATTTATAGTGAAACAACCACTCGGGCGGGTTCCATGCGTAATTACCAAAGTGGTTGTGGCAGTTTTCAGTATAAGACTCCCAGATCCCTGCCAGTCTGGACTTGTCTTATGCCGGGAAGCTGGCACAGAGCTCGCATGCCTCTGTCTGCCCATGTGGTGACCTATATAGGCAGGGAAAGCTCCTCTCTCCTTTATTTCTGTCTGTTAACAGCTTTCCTCTCCCTCTCACTCACAGGTAGAGGGAGCCGGAGCAAGCATCTCCTGCTGTCTACCAATACTGTAATGTGTGCCTTACTGTAATCCGTGGTTGTTTCCCTTCTCTTTGCTGCTCTTCCTTTTAAATCCGTCTCTCTTCTCATGCTGGGGGAGAACGTCTGTTTTGCAGCAGACTGCCTTGTCTCTGGAATGGATACATGGTGTCTGTGTGTAGGTTCACAACCTGAGCCAGCACTACAGGAAGAGGCACTCAGCTGCAAAGGGAAGTTCTCCCCAAGCATGAGAAGACATGAGGATTTAAAAGGAAGAGCAGCAAAGAGAAGGGAAACAACCATGGATTACAGTAAGGCGCACATTACAGTATTGTTTTATGTTAAAAAATCTAAGGGTTTAATGTCACTTTAAAAGATTAAATAAGTGGCTTGCGTCCTCTTTGTTATCCAGGAGCGGGATCTGCTCCGTTTTCCCGGTTTAGAAGAGTGACGCATTCTTTTTTCCTGCGCCACTCTGCTCATTTTTTCCTTCATGATTACTATTGAAGTGGAAGGAGGCGTTGTAGCCCGGGCCAATCAGTGTAATTACAGGAAGCTGTAATTAGTGGAATCTCTCATTGCCATTCAGGGCACAGTGTCGGGTTTTCTTGCTTGTCACCACAATGAATTGCTCTTCACGTTCGCAATTTGGAACACCTCAGAGTCTAAACACTGCTTAACCAGTTGACATCCGCGGTGTTAAACCCCCTTCCCATCCAGGCCATTTTTCAGTATTCAGCGCTGCGGTACTTTGACTGACAATTCCATTTTCCCAGGCAACTTTGGGTAAATGGAATTGCCCCCACCAATCTGCCCTCTCTCCCCCTCCACGGGGCTCCCAGGCAATGGTCTGTATACAACATCGCAGCCCTGCGCTCGGTATTTTAAATTACATTTGCAAACGGAGAGCATTCATTGGTCAGCGCGGTCCACTGACCAATGAAAAGCTAAGTGCTTCTCATTGGTCAGGTGACCGTGCTGCCCAATGAGTGCTCACCATCTGTGAGCGTAATTTGAAGTAGCTATCGCACAGCTGCAATGGTGTGTAAGGACCGCAACCGGGGAGCCACAGAGAGGAAGCAGCATTCGTTCCAAGGGAAGGGGGCAGATTGGTGGGGGGTAGTTCTGTAGTTCTGTTTTCTCAAATTTGCCTGGGCAAGTGGAATGACCCTTTTAAGCTCCATGCCTAAGTTACACAGAGGTGATGACCTGCTCCCCTCTCTCATGCGACGGTGTTCGGGCCTGTTGATTGATTGGTGGGGCATTGAATCCTGGGAGGAGGGGCTGAAGGTCTCCATACCTAGAAGCTCCGGGTATTTCCGAGAGCTGCAATAGAAGAACAGAGTGTGGGGGAGAGGTGCGGAGTTGAGTATCGGTCGGTGGGAAGGGGTGCACTTTTTTTCCTTCTTTTTAGAGAACTTGTCACTGGGACCTGAATAGGCAAATGACGGATTCTCTAAATCTTACAACTGTATGTACACAAAGTTCACTATCACTACTGCAGCCGGCTTCAGGCTCTCCGCAGTGATCACTTTATGGAAAAGTCATTTCATAGGTGGCAATTGTAGATTTGTTTTTACTGAAATCATTGATAGGATACTGTACAGTTTTTTACCTGTTGTCTTTCTGCCCCTCAGATGTGTCCAGAGACCAATAAGGTGATCATGAACATTGGCCTGTTACTCCTGGCTTTTCCCCCTCCTCAGGAGGACACTCAGCTCAGGTAGGTGACCGCACAGCTTTTCTCACCGTTTCTGGACCAGGACACGCAAAGACCCTCCATTTATCTTTCCCCGCAGGCCGAAGACTTATCACACAAGTCTGAAAGTGGCCTGGGACCTGGACACGGGTGTCTTCAGCACGCTGAGTGTAGATGACCTCACTGAGGTCAAAGGCCAAACCAGGCAAGTCCTATCAGCCAGTGTCGGCTAATGGTTTGTCTTCCTGAATGCTGCGTGTGTACAGAGTGCATTGACTTGTTCTGCTCCCACAGCGGCAGTGTCTGGAGCTCGTACCGGAAAAGTTGCGTAGACACCGTTATGAAATGGTTGGTCCCAGAAAACAGCGTGCGCTTCGTGCATCGTATGACTAACGAGGCCCTGCATAAAGGTACGGGGAGGGGGGGGGGTTTAAAGGAGAACTATGAGGAGAACTAGTTGGAGCCGACCTGTTACAATGAAACTGTCACACGTCGGTTCTATAGAACGGGAAGTGAGCGAACACATACCGTCACTCGCTCACTTTCCAATCTCCCGGTCAGTCACCGCTCCCCAAAGGAAATCCCTCTCCGATCCTCCAGCGCTAACTGGAGGAACAGACAGGGAAGGGGGCGGGCACACCTGGCTCTGCCTCTAGATAGGCAGAGCCAGCTGTCAATCACGCAGCTGGGTGGATCTCGTCAGTAATGTCAGGATCCGTCCCGGCTGGGGTGCTTTGAGTATATCGTGGGCAATATACGGGAGGAGGTTAGTATATGTCCACCTGTGACCCTTAAGAGAACTATGGGGAAACACTTACCCCGTAGTTCTCTTTTAATATCAGTCAGGGGCTTTGTGTTGATTGGTATGATAACACTAGGGTTAGCATACTCGCGATTCTACACCCCGAGGGTAGTCCTATGAGCTCAGTGCATATGCTGAACGTTGCTTATCAGTGCTACACAATGGTTGTGCGTTGCTGTTTTTTTACCGTCACTGCAATTCTGAACATCAGCAGAGAAAAGAATCTCCGTATATGTCCCTTTTTAAGGGGGCAAAATGGTAACAAAGCGATCTTGAACTTTTAAAAATGCTATTTAAGACCTACACAGGAGGTTGAGATCCCATCACTTTTCCTTGTCTGAATAAATGCCGGCTCGCCCCCGTGTCCCTCCCTGACCCACCTGTGCTCGCCTTCTCTGCGCTTATGTTGAAGCCGTCCACATTTTTAAGCTCCATGTTGGTTTCAGAAGTTAAACAGGGCTGATGAGATCCGCCTCCTCCTCACATGACAGTATTTGGGCCTGGTGCCTCGGCCCCTGACACTGCATCCTGGGGTAACCTAGGGGTGGAGGAGCTTGGAGAGGGCAGATAGGCTTTGAAAGGACTAGGTCACTTTTACCCTGAATGGCCAAAGCTGCGGTCTTAGAGGATCTGCACGTCCAATATAATATTTCAGATTCAGTGGTCCGAGTCCTATATTTCTCAGGGACATCGGTAGTGAGATCTCCGCACTGCGGTCTCCAGCTCTGTCCCTTCACTGCTTTCTTCATCACATACCACAAGTGGATATTCCAACAAAGAAAGGGAGCAGCTGGAACAGTGGGAGGATCTGGAAACCAGGGTACAAAGATCTCACCATGGTGGTCTGGATTAGGAAGGTGGTGGGTGATGGAACCAAGTAGCCTGAGACCGAAATAGGATAGAGCGATGGGAGCTGCCATATCTAGTTCAAGGGCTGTCATCCTAATTCAGGTTCATGGTGGAGAAAGAATGGAGATGACTCAGGCCAGAGCTAGCCAAGGTCTGCAATGGGGTCTGCCTTTTGTTTTTGGGGCAGTTCCCTTAGATCAGAGGTGGGCAATCTTCAGTCCGGCAGCTGTGGTTAACTACAAATCCCATGATGCATCTGTCTGTGGGAGTCGTGCTTGTGGCTCAGAAACTTGCAATGCCTCTTGGGATTTGTAGTTCAACAACTGGAGGGCCAGAGTTTGCCCACCCCTGCCTTTTGTAGATGGTCACATATCGCTGCTGTTTGACACGCCGGTCGTTTGTCCACAGGCTGCTCGCTGAAGGTTTTGGCTGACAGCGTTCGCTACACGTGGATCGTGCTGTAATCCGACTTCTCCAGAGACCTGAACACTACCTCAGCACACGCGTCTCTGCGCACCCGGATAAAGGGATCCCGTCGGTGAAGCTTCATAGCAGTCCTGTGTTGTTGTGCTGCCATCTAGTGGCCACTTCTGGCAGGATTGGGGCCCCCTGCCACACCTATTATGAAGAAAGGTACCGTGTCCTGTAGCAGGACAGACGGACTTGTGTCTTTAGAGGTTCTGTGGCATTCCCCGCTGAGGTGAGCAGCGTTCCTCTTGCCGCAGAGAACGGATCACCGCAGCATCCATTTTAACTTTTTGTTCTTTTTGTCTGTTCGGACAGGAGCAGCCATTTCTCATGAGCATGTGTATGTAATTGTGTATATACCGTGTATCCTCCTAGGCCTTGGTTTTTTGTTTTTCACTCTCTGTAACTGTTCATTTTTGTGAAAATAAATCAGTATTTCAGTTTACACTCCGCTCACGGCTTGTGATGTTTTTTTTTTTTAGCATAAAACCTTAATACCATATGTTGGCGCCATTATCTGGAGCCCTGTACACGTCCCCAAAAATACACGGGGGAATTTAGCAAAGCTGGAACAGCTGTGCATGGCAACCAATCAGGTTCTCTCTTCAGTTTAAGATTTGAACATGAAAGAGAAGCTGATTGGTTGCCATGGGTAACTGATCCAGATTTTGTCTGCTCCAGTTTTGATAAATCCCCCTCAAAGTCTGTCATATGAGTGTCTATGCAGAGCCCCCTCCCAAAGGGATGTCTAATTACCCTGCTCCTCGCTACAGCACCCCTGCATCTGTAATCTCTGCCATGGCATTCCCCCTCCCCCCCCCCGGTAATTGTCCTTCGGTCTAGTGCACATAACCATGCATCTGTGCATTTACAAGGATGCAGGTCATGCCGATGTACCGGCCATTCATTTACAAGGATGCAGGTCATGCCGATGTACCGGCCATTCATTTACAAGGATGCAGGTCATGCCGATGTACCGGCCATTCATTTACAGGGATGCAGGTCATGCTGATGTACCGGCCAGTCATTTACAGGGATGCAGGTCATGCCGATGTACCGGCCATTCATTTACAAGGATGCAGGTCATGCTGATGTACCGGCCATTCATTTACAAGGATGCAGGTCATGCCGATGTACCGGCCTCATTTACAAGGATGCAGGTCATGTGATTTTGGCAGACAGTCTCTTCCACTTGGTCAGTTTAAGGAATTCATGGGAATGATTTATCTCAGTATTGGCAGAACAGAAGCGGATGATAATATAAGCCTGGAGAGAGAATGACCGGCACAGTGGGGTTTCATCCAAACTATACCCGTTCTGACCTTGGCCTATCCAACCAATGCATTTGATGAAAGCATCCAGATGAAGGCAGTCAAACGTGTGCACGGCCCTGCTCCCGGGAGGGACGGGTGTGTATTTGTATGCAAGCGCCTGTAGCTCCCTATGAGAGGACATGGCTGCCCGCTGAACCGGACCTGCACGGATATGGTCGGTGTGCAGCCACGTCCTCCCATAGGGAACTACACACAGCACCTGCCCCTCCTTGGCTAAGATCAAGTGTAGTATCAGTTTTCGGAGGGGAAAAAAAATGGGGGATGGGTGCTGTTCTTGTCTGGCCGGAGGGTTGGGGGAGCGCAGAGGCCTGCAGTGCTGTGCCCCCCGGGGGTGGTGTCCCAGGTGTGCCGGAAAATCACTTGGGTGTGGTACCCCACTGTGATTCACCTGCACTAGGTCACGGCACCTAAAGCATTTTTCTGCACCAGGCCTTCTGGCTAGCCCGGGGCAATTTTTATACCTTGGCCGCATGGCCTGCCAGGTTTGTGCACTGGCACTTATTTATTTATGCACGACTGCACATTTATGACTCCAGATTGATGGAGGGTGCAGGTACCTTCGGGGCACCTCCTGATGTTAGGGGGGAGGTTCTGTGGCCTTCCCTCCCCCCCCCCCCCCAGACCCTGAGATCGGGTCCGCAGGCCTTCGGGTAGGTGGACCAGAGTTTTCCTTACCCATCGGGAGCCTTGCGCCTTGGGGGGGTTCAGGAATATCAAGGCTCTTCGGAGGAGGATCACAGTGAAGTTACATGAGGAGCATCCCGATCAGGAACAAGTTTTAGTAACGTACAGAACACGGCAAAAATTTATTGTGCATTTAAGAAATACTACAAAAAGTTAGAAAATGTTTTGCTTGCTGCTTCCCCCCTCTGCCGCTCGTCTCCCCCTTCACAGAACACGCAGACAAAACGAAGATTTGAATGTATACAAAATACAAAGGTATTCCCTCTGACACAGACTAACCATCATCACAGGTCTGACAAAGAACAGGCAGGTAAGGCCATAAGGTGGGGCAGAGCGCGGAGGCTTCCCACTGCGACGTCACGATATCCAACGGATGAACAATGAGTCGGGTTCTGCACAGATAGAAGCAAAGAAGGAATAACTCGGGCTGCTGATGGGGCAGTTTAAGGCAATAGACTGAAGATTTAGGTTTAGAGGTAGGCCGTTGCTAGACCTCCAGGCCCTGAGGAACTACATATCCCAGCAAGCCCTGATTTGTAGTTCGGCAAGGAGTGGCGGAGGCTCGGCTCTGGTTACAAGTGCATCTACGGGAGGGGAAATTTGGCAACAGGAATAGCACGTGCTCGGTGTATAGAAGTAGACAGGTTGGTCATGACTCAACCGATGGCCTTCAAGGTGATGTAGATGAAGATCTGACTGAAGGATCATCATGAACCTGATCAATGGCGACATGATGAGACCAGCGAGTGGAATAAACGTCTTAGCACGGGGAGGTGACAACGTCCTACTCCTAAGTCACCAGCATCCACATTTCTACTACGTTCCCCAGCATCCACATTTCTACTACGTTCCCCAGCATCCACATTTCTACTACGTTCCCCAGCATCCACATTTCTACTACGTTCCCCAGCATCCACATTTCTACTACGTTCCCCAGCATCCACATTTCTACTACGTTCCCCACCATCCACATTTCTACTACGTTCCCCAGCATCCACATTTCTACTACGTTCCCCAGCATCCACATTTCTACTACGTTCCCCAGCATCCAGGCACTGATGTCATTCATCTTCCTTTTCTGCTTGAGCTGAACTAATACTTTTAAGTCATTCCCCCATACCTCACCTCTGTGACCATTCATCCAATCAGCAGCCAGATGTTCTGAATGCTGATGAGTGGCATCATCACAATGAGCGATCCAATTCTTCGAGCCATTGTGTCACCTTTGTCTCCGATGCCTATCTACAGAACAAAGGCCTGCTAAAACTTCAATGAGCGCTTCCAAGACTTGTGGCTGCATCTCACCATGAGTTTAAGGCCTCATTCACACTGTAATCGGCGGGCACGTACAGCTCCGTGCTGCATGTGCGGCCGTATCACGCAGCTCCCGGGAAGGACAGGTGCTGCGTGTGATTGGTACGCAGCCCCCATCCTTCTCTATGGGACTACGTGGCTGTACG
>NW_017307804.1:323169-337332 GCF_000935625.1 Nanorana parkeri
CTTTGCTCCCCCCCCCCCCCCCCCCCCCTCTCTCCCCTCAAGTGCAGGTCCTTACGGGTGCGTGTTTCCTGGCTCGGACGCACACAGGATCCATCCTGTACGAGTACGCACAGACGTGCAGGGCAGGTGAGCATACGGCCATGTAGTCCCATAGAGGACGGGGGCTGGGTACTAATCACACGCAGCACCTGTCCTTCCTGGGAGCTGCTTGGTACGGCCGTGCACGCAGCACAGAGCTGTATGTGTCGGCCGATTACCGTGTGAATGAGGGCGCATAAGACAAAGCCACTGCTATGCGTCACTGCTTCCTTATATCAGTCTGTCCATGTCCACCCTCAGCTAACAGGATACATGTTTAGTAATGTTATTGGGGGGCTCAGCTGATCTCTGGGGTATAAGCCCTGCCTCAAGAGGATGGGCAGCAGGCAAGAACAAAAACGGCCTTGGAATACAGAGCTCAGCTTAGTGTCCTGGAAGGTTGGTCACTGCAGTTTAGTTTAAGAAAGATTGTTGGATCTCCTGGTCTGGGGTATCCCACTGGTGTCATAACGGGCTCCGCAATCCTGGAGATTCACTACCACACTCCTTGTCCCAATGCATGTCTACTTTGCCCCTGTAGAGTGTTACACCAGACTCCCAATTCTAGAGTGTGACCCTAGGACAGGAAGTGTGACCCTAGGACAGGAAGTGTGACCCTAGGACAGGAAGTGTGTTACTGGCACAATCAGCAGGTGAAAACTAATGTAGCCATCTAAGGACCAGTAGGCTGCAATACATGACATTTTTATTCTTGGGTTGGCTTCTCTAGGCCACTGTGGGGTCTAAAAGGGGGAAGTCTTAGACAGGCATTCAATCCTTATCACTATCCTGCAGCCACTGGGCAGAGGACCTACCAAGGTGGAGCCATAGCACCAACATACTGCACAGCGCTGTATATGAAATAAGATGGAGTGTGGATTCCAGACATAAGCTGGAGAAAGAAGAGAGCTCCATCCCAACCAGTGTAGACTCTTGCAGTACAGTCTTCTCCTACACACGCTCTCCATCTTCAACATGCTTTGAGTTAGTTATCTGTCATCTACAGTCAATGGCTCTGGTAACAATACAGAAGCAAGTGGGGTCAGAGTGACAGCAACTGCTGATCTGTGCTTGGTCCACATCCATGACATGGGACCTATGAAAGCCATTTCCTGAACAAAGAGCCCCAGACAGATAACATTTAGGTACGGAGCTACCATTATGGGACCGGAGGAAGTACTCAATGGATCGCGCGTGCAGTGACATCACCATACTGTGCTCCACTGAGATCGGTCAGTCCCTCTGCTGCGGTGGCAGATAGGACTTCTCTTTCCATTCATAGAGCCCAGTAAATGAATCTGTGAACTGAAGAATCGGCTGTGCAGGCAGAGCCACACATAGCCATGGGAACCTAAAAAAATCAAAAGGACGCCCAAGGGAGATGGACCCCCTGGTTTGGGGAAGATGACCATGTTTCATGCTACACCCTAAATATGGGAGAACTAAGTCTTTAAGCAGAACCTGAATTCTATTGTTCTACCACTTTGTGAACAATTTCCCAGTTGAGTCTCCGAGAGGTGGAACCGGTCTTTCAGGTGCCTGCTGCCCCCTCAAAGGAATGGTCAGCTGTTCTTGCCCCCGCCCAATGAATGGGCAGCTGCTCTTGCCCCCGCCCAATGAATGGGCAGCTGTTCCTGCCCTGCCCAATGAATGGTCAGCTGTTCTGGCCCCCGCCCAATGAATGGGCAGCTGTTCTGGCCCCCGCCCAATGAATGGGCAGCTGTTCTGGCCCCCGCCCAATGAATGGGCAGCTGTTCTGGCCCCCGCCCAATGAATGGGCAGCTGTTCTTGCCCCCGCCCAATGAATGGTCAGCTGTTCTTGCCCCCGCCCAATGAATGGGCAGCTGTTCTTGCCCCCGCCCAATGAATGGGCAGCTGTTCTGGCCCCCGCCCAATGAATGGGCAGCTGTTCTTACCCCTGCCCAATGAATGGTCAGCTGTTCTGGCTCCCTCATAACGAATGGTCAGCTGTTCTGGCTCCCTCATAATGAATGGGCAGCTGTTTTTGCCCCCCTCCAATGTGTAGTCAGCCGTTCTTGCCCCCACTAAGGCCTTGACATCTTTCAGTGTGTGAAGAGCACCTGTCAGCTGTCCACAAAGCTCTTCCATCCAACCAGAGCCAAAAGGTTACCTGTCCTCAAGCTTCTTAGATAAAATGATCTTCTACCAAACAATGGCCATTTGTCTGACCGGATGATCAGAGCGGACGTCCATCCCGGGATGAAATTACCACCCTACTGAGGAACTGACACACAAAGTATATGTGCCCTCGCTCATGGGCTGCCACCCCCACCTGGCACCACTACGGGTCTACCTACCCTACCTGACCTCTTTCTTCCTTCCATGGATTGGCTCCCTTGCCGGCCAAACCAATGATGTCGCTCCATTAGTCTCCGCCAGCGACAGAGCAATGCCCATTAAGGATCGCGTCTGTTGCACCTGAGTCACCATTGTGTGACATGACCTGAGCAAATCTCCACTCAAATAAATGTCACATGTGACAGCGCAATATGGCCGCATCAACAGCTTCTCCTAACTCCTGGGCTGCATAATAGCCCCAGGACAACCACACTACTCCAGCCGAGACCTAACTGGCCTGCAACAAGCAAGCAACCCGCCCCAGCTCCCCCCTGAGCCTTTGCCCATGGTTATGGTGCGTCATGTCTATTCAACAGTTTCCAGTTCTGCCAACATGTTGGCAATGCTGGGCTTTCTGTCAGAAACCCCGGCGTAACGTACAAACTTTGTCCTGAACTCTGCAACAGATTTTAACGTAAACATGAAAGCGATGCAAAGAGCATAAGCTTTAAAAAGGTACCAAAATCCATCATATTCCCCCCTTGAAGCCATCAGAGGGATCCTTCTGTCAGATCTCGTTGTACAGCACGCACTGAACGCCGCCGTATTAATCACAACCTCCCCGTACGCGGTCATGGCACAGAAAATTGAGCTGGCTGGCACGATAACAGGCTCTCGTTTAAGACTGCAATCGATTTGAGCCGTTCCAGATTTTGCAGGATTTCATAAAGGGGCGGGGCTTCTGTCATTTAAAATACACTTACTCTATATATAGAATATGAATATACATATAGACACTCACGAGATAAGCTGGCCGAGCTATGTACACATTGCTGAACGCGCAGCCGCACAATGGATAGTAGATGAGATATATACACACATGTAGCTTCTCTTGCAGTCTGTGCTTGTGGGAGGATGTATGTATAGAGAGGAGTACATACACTTCCGGGGGTCATCGGTGACTGGTACGGAGGACACAGCTGGGTCTTACTGGTACAAGAGGCCTTATCCTTGTTGTAATGGACTCATAGCTAGTGCATTGTGGGGTACGGAGGTGATCTCTCCCCATCCAATCCATGTGCCCCCCCAGAAAGCTCTGGTGTGGATTTGGCCAATCAGGAGCTGATTAGGTAGTGGGCGGGACCTGCACAAATATTCCCTGGGAATCTGTACGCGCTAGCTTGCTGGGCGGCTCCAGGGAGCTGGGCTCCAGTGTGTTGGAGGAATCGATATTCAGTGAAAGCTCATGTGTTACTTCATCATCGCTCTCCTCCTCCTCTTCCTCCTCCTCATCTGGTGAAGCAGAAGAGACAACAAGTCATATGTACAGGTTTCATATAGAACTTTAAGGCCTCATTCACACGAGAAAAGACCGGCACGTACAGCTCTGTGCTGCGTGCACGGCCGTATCGGGCAGCTCCCGGGAAGGACAGGTGCTGCGTGTGATTAGTACGCACCCCCCGTCCTTCTCTATGGCAGTACGCGGCCGTACGATGGTGGATCGTAGTTATGTACTGCTATTTCATGTAATCAGACAAGTGGATTATAATGGGGAATATTACACTGTAATGTTCCTTTTATAATCTATTTCTCTGATTAAATGATTACAGGTAGGCATGTGATCTATCAAAGTTTGAGACTACGTTAGAATGTGTGACCGGTGACGTGATCACACATTTTAACGTAATCTCGCCCAGTTTTTCGGCGGTGGAATAGGTGAAGAATTCCAAAGCTTTCTCCGCTGTTCCAGGGCAGATCGGCATCGCAGATCGCATGTGCAGGAGAACCGATATGCCCTGAAACAGCTGATCGGTCCTGAAATGTCACTTCTATCCGACTTTGTGAGCGCGGTGGAATGTGAGATCGCAGTCGGAGAGAAGCGACATTTCAGGACCGATCAGCTGTTTCAGGGAGATCGGTTCTCCTGCACATGCGATGCCGATCTGCCCTGGAACAGCGGAGAAAGCGTTGGAATGCTTCACCTTTTGGCGGTCACACATTCCACCGCCGACAAACTGGGTGGGATTACGTTAAAACGTGTGACCAGGTCACACATTCTAACGTAGTCACAACCTTTGATAGAACACCGCCATCAGGGGGGTATGGCCGGTACACATGTGAGGGGTCTGGGGGGCCTCTTACATGGGTATCAACTGTACAGGGGCAGCATCCCGACGACCAGACCAGACCACCTGGGACCCTGCAGAGCCCACCATAGAGAGTATCAGGTGGGCTATGCAGGATCTATGGTGTGCTCTGCAGGGTCTCAGATAAGTCCAGCACACTACTGCAACATTAGAGACCGCTGGGGGGGAGGGGGCAGTGTGATCCACTCCCCCCCCTCGTCTTGTGAGGGGGGCCCAAGATAATAACCGAAGGGCCCTGGTGCAAGATTTTAGGTCCACCACTGGCTCCAGCTATCCCATTATAAAACGAGTTACTGACAAAGGTTGTACACACACAGAGATATTGAATTGGAATATGTAATCCTCTATAAAGACATAAAATAAAGATTGGACTAAAGCCAGTATAGTCTTTCTTGAAGTAACACATCGACCCGACACGGATTATTTTGTAGTGGAAATCGACAACCGAAATTTTTTTTTAAAAGTGCTTTTTTCACAATCGTGAATGTAAACGTTCCTACACATGGGCCGTCTTGGCCTTTACTACCCCATTGTACATGCACAGCAAGAATACCGGACCTACCACCCCTCCGTGTAATGTCGTCTATAGGACTAGGCCTGTTCTCTTAGGAAGCACAACATGAGAAGACGAGGCGGAGCACTTACCCTTGTCCTGGTCCATGGATTGTGATGAGCTGCTCAGGTTTGCAAACTAAAAAAACAAGACATTATATTTAGGGAAATGGAAGCGGGGGTGCAGAGCGTACAAGTTTATAGAAGGATAACCAACTTTATCAACAGATGAGACTGAAGAGCGGACAGGCTGTGGGCCTGGTGTTTCACCGTGCACTCACCTCTCCCATGACAGCGATGGGGGTCTCTCCCCGGGCCTGGGCCACCCTATGTTCTATCAGATAGTACATGTATTCGTCATACAGCAGGCGAATGAGATGGAAGGAGCCGAAGCTAGCCGCGCTGCGCAGAGTGAGGTCTCGGATCACCATGGAGCTGGAGAATAAAAAGGAGAGTCTGTGTCATGTGACTCATTGTGTCAATCACGGATCTCAGTCACACAATACAATTACAGCACACGGGGAAATCCCAGATGGGAACAAAGGACACGTTTTCTTCTCCCCTAATGAGGACGCAGGAAGCCATTAATCTTCATGTTACTGCTGCGTACAGGAGGATTGGACGCTAGTAAATGTAGGCCAGCGCAGGATGACCCTTTCCACACCAGCATACTTCTTTCGGTGGTTGGCTTTCCTATAAAGACCAAGCTATTATTTTGCCAGCACTTTTCTGATTTTTGAAATCAGATCTCACTGCTCCTGAAGGTTTCCGCTTTCGTCAGCAGCTTTTAGCCTAGGTTTGGAGTACCAGGTCCAGTCCCCGCTGGACTGGAGGTTGCAGTGATAGCCTGGGTTCTACATAGGGCGTATTTCAGACTCCAGAGCCACTGGCATTGCCCCAGCGCTTGCTCTGTTTCTATAGACTCAGTGAGTAAGCTCTGGGGGGAGACCTTATTTCATCGGGTGCCGGGCACCCTTATTCCCCCATTCCCACTAATCTTTGCTGTGGAAAAGGTTAACGCTGTGGGATTGAGTGCTGACGTCATCCGCTGGCTGGAGTGCCACATGGACTCCGCACCCTCTTTCCTGCCATAAAGCATCAAGGAAACATCTCCCCGCTGCTGCTTCTGATGCCAAGAGCCACATGGAACTTTGATTTTCAATTCGTTCTTGCTGCCTGCCTACAGTGGCTTTGATCGCCTACAGCCATCTGACCCTCACCTTCTACCAGCTGTCTGGGTTTTAGAGCTGCAGCTAACGATTATTTTCAAAATCGATTAGTTAGCCGATTATTCATGGCTAATAATCATGGCTACTTCCCCCAAGGTACATTATTGGACGTGGAAGGCATACTTAGCTTGGTGTGAATCCTGTGGCTTCCACCCCTTCTCTATGGGACAAATGCTCCTTCCTGTGGCTGGATGTGAACCAGTCTTTGGCTCTCAGCACTATCAATGGTCAGGGGTCTGTCCTCTCCATTCTGTTTTAAAGACCATTGGCCTCTCATGCTTTGATTAGGACCTTTGTCCAAGGGGTCTTCCATGTACCCCCCCCTTCTCCCATTCCCCAGTAAATCAGTGGGACAAACACATTAGAGACATTCCTCTCTCTACTTTCACCCACACGTTGTTTTTTCTTGTAACCATCACCCCTGCCTTAGGTAAGTGTCTGCCTTATCCTGCCTCTCTGGTCTTGGGGACAAGGTTGTATTGAGGCCCGAGACCTCCTTCATGCCAAAAGGTAGCTTCTGCTTCTCACCTCAACCAGGATATTGTTCTCGCATCCTTCTGTGTGGCTCCATTTCATCAAATTGTTTGGATGTGGTTTAGGATGTGCAAGTTTATTTCTTAGCCACTGCTTCATACAGAAAGACCGATTTCCTTTTTGTCATTTTGGATGGAGCCTGTAAAGGCGCTCCGGCTTTGTGCTCCACCATCTTTAGGTAGGTGACTTAGACAAAGCATCATTCAAGCTTATGGTCTCAAGGATTGGGTTCTACCCTTTCTGGTCAAGGCATACTCTACTACCTTGGTTCTCAACTGGTGGGTCGTGACCCAAAAGTGGGTCGCGACCCCGTGTTCAGTGGGTCCCCGTGTGCCTTCCACTTTTCTAGGCGAGAGGCTCATCAGCCTCCCCCTAGCGCAGCACTGTCAGTTCTCATGCCTAGCAGCCATTCAAAATATGCTGCCCGGTGCCGAGTGTCAGCTTGAGGTGGGCTGGGGCTATGCCTGCGAGGGAGCTCCATCCATACTTGCATTGCTTACAGCTCACTTGCGTACCCCGTAGCGGTGCCTGGACCGGAGTGACGTCACAATCTGGCTCCCAGCACCTCTAAAGGGCATGCAAGGAAGCTGTACAAGTGGATGCACATATGGATGGAGCTCCGTCACAGAACAACAGCCCACACTGCGTTCCATTGCTGTGCAACTTGGGTCACAACTTAATGACCAAGGACAAATGTGGGTCACACAGGTTGAGAAACACTGCTGTACTAGATCAGAGTTCTAATTGGACTTTTTGGCATCAAGCAGCTGTTTCCTAGATGTGCATATCCTGGGCTGGCCTACGGCTTTTTTGGCCAGTGTCCAAGCTGCCTTTAGGCAGCAGTATAACCTTGAAGGTTAAGGACCTCCTGTATGTCTCAATGGACTCCTAGAAAATGATTATATGGGGAGTACAACATTATTATTATTTTATTTTCAGCTTTTTACTGCTGTGTCACGTGTGAAGAGATGTTCCATCATTTCCTATTCTGGTCACTGGTGCCACCGGTCAGGAAAAGAGGAAAAACTTGCCCAACGAGGACCCAGAGAGCAATAAAAACTTGACCATCTATCCCTTCCACACACTGTCCAAAACTAATACCATTTTATTTATATTTCATCATCTCCTACCTGTAGAAGGACCACTTGAGGAGGAAGAGTTTGGCAGCCTTGGAAAAACCAGGAGATCCTTGATGTGGCTTAAGCACCTGGGAGACGACACTGTCCAGCCACTCAGCCCACTGCTCCAGGGAGCTCTGCTGCTGTAACGTTAACTTAAAGTCCTGTTCTAGCCGCTGGACAACGCGATCAGCACAGCGACACACCCAGGACGCCTGCTCCTGAGGAGAGAGGAGATGCAAGAATGCCATTCAGTGCTGGAGGACAAACATCAGAGATTGGGTTTGTACAGAAACACATGAGGAAGGGAGTGCAGGAAAGAGGAGACAGTGCATTTCAGTGCTGGAGGACAAGACCAGAGACGGCCTGCACATGGATGGACAAAGTGGAGGAGAGAGAGGAGTGTAGTTCAGTGCTGGACGACACCACCAGAGACACGGTTAGTACAGAGAGAAACAAAAAGGCAAAGAATGGAGGAGAGGGTAAACAATGCATGCTAGTGCTGGAGGACAACCCCAGAGACAGCTTGTACAGTGATACACAGATGCCTCACCGGATATCCCAAATACGGTCAAAGTGGGTGCTCGCAGTGACTGCCGATAGCGCCGCTTTCAGCAAAACGTGATATAGACTTCACCAGCACACCAGGGTAAAGATTCAACACAAAAGAATGTCCATGGATTGACGTATATTTTCACTCATGCAAGCGCTTTCGGGGTCCACGCAGGGTCCCCTTCATCATCTCTAAGCCTGATGAACGGGACCCTGCGTGGCCCCGAAAGCGCTTGTCTGAGTTACAATATTCATCAATACATGGACATTTTGTCTTTATACTTTTCCCTGGTGTGCTGGTGACATCTATACCAAGCTAGTACAGTAACACACAAGAGGGAGAGACAAGAGGAGAAAGCATGCTTCAGTGTGGGGGACAACACTAGGCCTGTACAGAGACAGACAAGAGGCAAACAGAGGAGGAGAGAGGAGACGGAGCACTTCAGTGGCGGAAGACAACACAAGAGACAGGGCCTGTACAGAGACAAATAAGAGGTAGAGAGTGGAGAAGAAAGGAGACATTGTGCTTTAGTGTGGGGACAACACTAGAGAGAGCTTGTAGAGAGACACACAGGAGGCAGAGACAGGAGGCCATGCTGGAGAACAACTAGAGACACAGCTTGTGCACAGTCAGGACAACAGGCAGGAAGTGGATGAGGGAGAAGATGGCGCACTTCTGTACTGGAGGACAACATCAGAGACACAGCTTGTGCACAGTCAGGACAACAGGCAGGAAGTGGAGGAGGGAGATGATGGCGCACTTCTGTACTGGAGGACAACACCAGAGACACAGCTTGTGCACAGACAAGACAACAGGCAGGAAGTGGAGGAGGGAGATGATGGCGCACTTCTGTACTGGAGGAAAACACCAGAGGCACATTATTTCTCCAGTACAGAAGGATGTGAGAATGTTGGATACATAAGAGAAGCAGTAAGAGGCCAGAAAGGTGTCTAACCTGCACATTGGTGAAGTCTACACGGTTCAGGTCGCTTAGCATCTGGTTGATCTGAGCGGTATTCTGCAGCACAGCGCGGGCGGCCTGGGCCAGGTGATTGAGTGATGTATAGCGCCGCAAAGTCTGGGCAAAGGCACTCGCAGCACCAACCTGGGTCACAGGAGAAGAAACTGCTTCAGAATATTATTTTGCATGATGTCTTTAGTGCTAACATTACCAATGGAAAGAACATGAAACAAGAGATACATTTGTCATTCGGTATAGTGCGTATATGAAACTTCAGATTACTGAGACATTAAAGTGTTTGTCTTTAAGTAGAGTAGGGCGAGGCTGGAATCTGACAGCTTCCTATTGCTGTCTGTGTCCCTCGTGCAGATTTTCCTTCACTTCCTGTATGGTAAAACTCTTGTCACTAATACAGTAAGTGAGGGGAAATCTTTCCAATGCAATGGAGCCCTGGATAGAAGTAAAAACCCAACAGCGGTCTGAATCCTCCCCCACTCAAATCAAAAACAAAGAGGTTAAAGGAAAAAAAAAATGTTTGGCTGGTCTACATTTAAACCTACACAAGCTGAGCCCCTGACAACGGGCATTCATGCAGAAGGTCATTTGTGATGTTAGGGGGGTTTTATCTGATTGGTGGTCGTCCGCTAAGAGTGACATACTTGACCTTATATCTTCTGAGATGCAGTTCCACTATTAACCACTGGAAGCAGCGCTGAGACTAGGGAATGATTACCTTGACTCTGACCATCTCCTCCGGAATATTCATCATTGCACTTGTTAGCCAGCTCTCCAGACTCTTGGCAAAGTTTCGGATGGCTTGTGTCAGGGCACCTGAGGGGACAGAGTTTGGGGAATATGTCTGTGAAGGTTCTCATTCCTCCAGGTCATGGTATATCAGTAAAAAATAAATCAAGGCAACTTCCTGTATTTTTCTTGAAGTCGTTTCGCTGCTCATCCGGACTCGCTTTCGCAACTGAGAATTGAAAATATTTATAGAATGAGAAAGCTGGTCGGATGACCAGAAAAATGTCTTCAAGGAAAATACAACAAGTCCAGTTGCCTCGATTTATTTTTTGTGGGGCAAGTACAGCTTGCAAGTCATGCTAGAACACACACACTATGGACAGAAAATACCCACACCCGCGTAAAGGAAACCGGTCAGTAGAGAAACATTGATGCTGCACTGGCTGCTGGCTGCCGCGTTCATCCTCTTACTTCATCAGGTCAGCAAATCAGACAAGTAGCACTTTCAAAAGGAGGTCAGTCATGGCAGAACCATATTTGAATTATGACAGATTTATTTTAATGGCCCCTTTAAAAGAACCTTGAAGTCAATCTGTGTGTGAATGTGAGTAGAAAGTTCTGATTAGTAGTCCGTCTTTCTTGGGGATGTGCAGTCGCTGGCAATGGAGCCAGTACCATCCAGACATGCATACAGTGCTCTGGTTATACTGAGCATTCAGCTTTCATTGAAGTACTCCACAACGCAGGGGCTCAGTCACTGCACACTGGCCAATCAGAGGGGACATGGAAAGACAACACTGCCCAACTGCAAGCTGTGTGATTTTGTTATTAGGAAAATAATGGTTGGTCCTCTTTAGTTGCTAAACATCGTGTTACAGCTTCCTGTACCTGGACTGCTATTCATTGTATTCTGGCCATTGGAAGTAAAACACTCACTGGGAATTGGACGCAGCACATCCGGGATGAGGGTCTCCACCAAACCCTGGTACAGCAGGTGGTCACAGTCCCGGCTCCATTTTAGCAAAGGCTCGTACTTTGACAGGAGAACCAAACTGTCCTTTGGCAAACGTTTCTCTGCTTCATCATCTCTGTAGGGTGAAAGAAGTGTAAAAAAAGGGGTCAATATGGAGGCGCAGAAACATAGTAGGGTTGCACCGATACAGAGTATTTGGGTGAGTACTCGCACAGATGGTCCGATACTGGAACTTCTGGTCAGAGGGAGATTTCCTCTGACCGTCAGTGCCGCGAGGGAACATGGAGCCGGCTTCCCAGCCAACCAGGCGGCAGGTAATGACTCACCGCCCGACTTTTTGATTGGCGGGGAAGCTGGCACCATGACGCTTGGCCGGCTTGATGCCAGATGGTCGGGAAGCCGGCTTCCCAGCCAATCAGCATGGAGCTGGCCAAACAGCATGGAGGCACTCTCCTGGCCAATCAGGAAGCCGGGGCGGCAGGTAATGACCCGGCCAATCAGCCTCAAGCTGGGCAAACAGCCGGCTCAATGCTGATTGGCTGGGAAGCCAGCTTCGCAGCCAATCAGCAAGCCAGGTGACGGGTAATGACCTGCTGCCCGGCTTCCCTATTGGCTGGGAAATCGGCTCCATGCCGATTGGCTGGGAAGCCAAACTCCAAACAGCATGGAGCTGTCCTTCCAGGCAATCAAGAAGCCGGGCGGCAGGTAACAACACGGCGCCCAGCTTCCTGATTTCAAGGGGAGCCGGCTCCATGCTAGTGGAAGTCCTGGTATCGGTGAGTACCGAAACATAAAATATCGGTACTCGACACCAAATAAACGTTATCGCTGCATCCCTAAAACATAGGTATGGAGAAATAGTCTGTGTGTGTATGTTGGCGTGGAGGGAGGAAGAATGATTGGGGATGAACAACATGGAGGTACAATGGTGTCCAGTGGTTGTACCGATACCCACACATTGCTGTCGCTGTGCTGAGTCTGGTTGAACCTCCAGAATTTTTTCCACAGAGTCTCCACCAGTGTGAACTGAAGATTCACCACCACGTCCACTATAGCCTGTGAGACAGAGAAGTCATTAGTATAACGAGTCAATCTTAATTAAAGGCAGTTCTGCTAATCAGGCATCAGTGGAATGTTCGGCAATGAGCACAGCACCCAAATATATTTCCTACATGACACTGATTACTACTTTCATAAATATGCCGTATTGTCCTACTACAAGTGACCCGACACCATAGGGAGGCAACCTCTGGGCTCCAGCTGTGGTCAGAGTACAACGGAAGTGTCAAGCTAGCCTACCCCTGTCATGGACCTTAGAATCCCTCAGGAATTTTGGAGGCACCAGCAGCATCACCCCAGAAGTCTTTCATACTGGGACGTTCACATGACTGACTGGCAGATCGGGGGAATGGAGCCAAACGTATTTCACAGAAGACGTCCATCTCTCCCCTTCCACCAGTCCATATCTATGGAGGTCTATTGAAGAGATACAAAGGGACGTTCAATATGTGGATAAGGTGCTGAGCTCACATCAGACTCTGATTCATTTTAGCTGCACCAATGAATATCACGGACCTTGAATGTTTCTTCCTGACTTTAATTAACACATTACTGAAAATCCTTATAAAAATAGGTGACTAAAAATGTACCAAAACACGTGTTAGAAGCCTATGTGACGCCTGTAAGCTCATGTGATAACGGTGGGAGAAGGAGCAGTACTGGGAACCAATACGTTGTGCTGCATGCAAATGTGCTGACAAGAAAAGAGAGCAGACAGATGACCTCATCAGTCTCCTGCTGCTCCTTCACTGCGTGTTAGCAGCTCCACGTGCCGAGCCCGCCAGGAAGCTGACAGTGCCTCCGCGCCAATCACAGGTACTGAGACATTATCCCGGTCCGCAGCTGCAGAAATCGCCATACGTCTCAGTGCCTGTGATTGGCGCTGTCAGCACACACACCCGAGCCCATCACTATTGGGGGTATCGTGGTGTCAGCAGAATATTCCTTAATTGTAATAGAGAAAGCCGTGTCACCAATCAGCCTGTGCTGTCTGGTAAGGGCTCAGAAAATGTCAAGATAGAGATACAAAACATTTGGCAGGTAAAGCAGCTCCTGTATTTCAGATATATATTTAGAGGTTTCATTGAAGTCTTCCTTGTGGACAGAATGGAGAAGATCCAGAGTCTGGTCCATAAAGAGGACAAGATGCAATCACTTACCTCGCAGTGCTCTCGGTAAAGCAGCTGGAAGGCCTTGATGTCAGCCAGAGTGACTCCATCAGGAAGTGGTTTTCCCTGTAGGTCCATGTCTGAAAACTCAGGCAGAGTCCGGGAGGCATCTGCACCGGAGACATGGGAGATTATTAGGGATCGGTGATCTATGGGCATGGGAGAGAACTCGTCATTTGTCACCTACCAAGGAACTGCTGGTACTGCTGAACCTGGGAGCTGATATCTGAGAGTCCAGAGGTTGGCTGCTGGGTTCCTCCAACCCCATTACTCATTCCTTCCAGTTTCTGAATGGGCTTCATCCTTGGAGGAACAAAAAAGATGTCAGGGACATAAAGTGGCACTTTGTAAGCATGGCAGCGGGTAATATGAACTTAAAGAGGATCTGTCACTTTGCCCAATAAGCCCCCATCTCTGGGTAAGCACTGCGACAATCAGTGTCAGACTTTACACAGTATTGATGACGTGCTTCCCCTAATCCACATGACATTGTTGGGGCCTGCCAATTGGCCGCAACAATGGATCTTGAGAGGAAGCGAAGCTTACATTTACCTTCCTTGCCAGCCTACTGTCCCTGCCAAGACCCTTCCATTCATTCGATTTCAGTTCTTCCAATCGTGAAGGTACAGCATCACATGTGGGTGTTATCTAGGGTGGTCTGCGTGCCCAGAATGCCCACTCCTCCAGACCGATATCCTCTCATCAAGGCATTTTGATATTTGCACAACTTCTCCTAAACCCCCCCCCC
>NW_017307804.1:337357-345526 GCF_000935625.1 Nanorana parkeri
AAGGCTGAGGTGCGCTAGGGGATGGCGTGGTGCTGATTTCAAGAACCCTGCCTACCCCTCACAGCCATGAGCTGTCTGCATCACATAGAGAAGACTGGGACCAAGTGATGACATTACTGTATCTAAAATAAGGTAAAGAATTCAAAGCTGAATAGTTTTTTTTCTTTTAATTAGCGTGTTAATGAGGGGAGAGTGAGGAGCCAGGGAAGGCAAAATGTAAGCAGGTTAAACTTCAGCTTTGAAGGAACACAAGCACAGATGAGGGGCAGGAATCAGCAATGACTGAGCAGGTTTTGTAAAGAAGGAGACAGAGGGAGGGAATTGTAGAAGAAGAGCCGTTACCTCTGTTTCTGGGAGAATGGCTGTTGCCGCATCGCAAGGTGCTGCTGATCCTCCATGAGGCGCAAGAGGGGAGAGCTGGCTTTTATACGGAGACCATAGTAGTGATATTTGGAGTTTCCTCTAGTAAAATAAAAAATAAAATGTTAGTCTTAATGTATAGAAATAGTTCACAAAACTATAAGAGTAACACTCCTCCACTCCATTCACACGCGTAAAAAACAACGCATTCCAATGTGCATTGTTCAGACTATTGCGGCGTCCATGCAGTACAAAACCACATGTCCTACAAAATAGACAAAGAGCGATTTTAGGGGCAGATTCCGCACGTTTGCGAAATCCACACGTATGTAACAAATTGCGCGTTTTCGTGCCGTGCGGTTTTCTAAACACCAAATGTGAATGGAGCCTAAAGGTGTGTACTCTCCATGGATTGGCCCGGACTCTGCCCTCCCAGCGCAGGGTTGTGCTCCACCTATGCACATCACAGGATCACAGGGCAGGGCTGCACGCTCCCCTATGCACATCACAGGGCAGGGCTGCGCGCTTCCCTATGCACATCACAGGGCAGGGCTGCGCGTTTCCTATGCACATCACAGGGCAGGGCTGCGCGCTCCCCTATGCACATCACAGGGCAGGGCTGTGCACTTCCTATGTACATCACAGGGCAGGGCTGCGTGCCCCCCTATGCACATCACAGGGCAGGGCTGTGCGCTTCCTATGCACATGCCAGTAAATTTAGAGACACCGCTTTTAGTCTGTACCTGGTTCCCAACCTCCGAGTGCGCAGTCCCATGAAGACCGAGCGGATGAGCTTTCCAAATGAGGCAGCATTGACTGGCTCCAGCTTCTGCTCCTGGCAGTGAAGCAAATAGTGGCAGTAAAGGGTGCTACGTGGGAGGCTCACCCCTTCTGCTGTCTCATAATTGTCCAGTAGCCACTGTACCTGGCACAGGAGAAACAAGAGTCACACAGAAAGTAGGAGGAGGACTTCTTAGCAAACAATGCATTATGTTCTTGTCACTGCACCTTGGGGCTACATAAGCACTCACAGATGCAATGTGTAAAAGCATCAAATATACAGATAGTCGTGCTCTGCTGTATACAAATGTCAGTGTTAGCTGACCTTTAAATACATACTGCTGCATGCAGAGTCCAGGGTTCATTCAGCACTCCTCTAAATGTTTAGTATGGACAGCTTCATCCCCAATAATGAACATTTATCTCTACAGAGGATGCATTTTACACAGGACACCAAGGAATACTGAATCCAAGAACTAGTAGGTAGCCCCGGGCCTAATGCAATAAGCTCATAAGAAGGGTCTCAAACACAAAGACTGGCTTACTTACCGTGGCAGGAGAGGCACGTGTGGTGTGAGAGTAGGGCTGCGTAGAGTTGCCCATTATAAAGCCACCCTGTATGACGTAGGTCCCAGATCCCGGTCCTCCACTTCCTCCACCTGCAGCTCCTCCGGAAGAACCTGGAGGGGTGGCGCTGGCAAGGATCTGCCCTCCGGATACATACATGGGGCTGCTGGCCACGGTGGGTGAAGATGTGGGAGAGCTGACCTGCCCTGTGGCACTCTGAGACTCGAAATAAGTAGATCCCGTAGCCTGGCTGTAAAGCGGGGTCTCGGTGTAGGTGTAGGAACCAGAGCGGCTGCAAGGACACAAGCAAAGTGTGAAGATTTTTAGTCCTCATTAAATCTCACACTCTAAAGCTGCTCAGAGACAAATGCATTCAATGAAACTACCAGAAGAGAGAATGTTGGGAAACCACATTCATATTAGTGGTGACAAGTTGGCACACACTACAGATTTTATTTCCTGTACAATTTTACGGGGCATCAACTTACTTCCAAATGGAGCATCAAACATAAAGAAAGAAATGAAGCCTTTACATTGTAGAATATAGTAGGGGACACAACCTGGGTGTACATTCCATCCTTCCTTTAGTAAAGAGGTCCAGTTATGGCAAAGTAACCATGCCTTCTGATAGTCTACTAACCTACCTAGCAAAGTGTCCTCACCGATTCTTTCTCTACCTTTCAGCTGCAGGAGACCACCCTGAGAATAGCGTGGTATAGGAGCGTACCTGGGTGGGTGAGGTCACTGCCCCTTTACCCCCCCCATTGACAGAGTTAAGGGCTAGCTAATAGCTGCTTAGGCCTGGGCACCATCACATAGGGGAGGTCACATGTTACCACATTCCACAATCCCTGACTGCTTGATCACTCACAGCCAACCCCCTACTGCACATGTGCAGGGAGACTGGTCCTGTGGTCTCCAGTGATGTGTGTGTAGTCCAAGGGGCCATTATCCTCACCTATGTGAGGAATGTGGAAGTGGGAACGAATACCGCCAAAAGAATTGTGATAGCGTAAGAGGCCGGGGTGTGGTTTAGGATAAGGATGATAGCGAGTGTGATTTTTAATCCGAAGATCCATTTGGAGTCTGATTCTTACATTCTACATATTTGTTTGTGCAATTTCTCCCTTGCCTACAGTTCTGAATATCCAGAAGAACAGTTATAGAAGACCAGCAAACCAGTTGCTTTCCGGCAAATAAAGCTGCACAGAAGCATGTTAGAGAAATGGCACGCCGTCTCTTTTATCCATTCTCTGTATACGCGGGTGTGATGGTATCCTGATAATAGTCTTCTGAGAAGACAGAGAGAGCTGCAGAAGGAAACGTATGTGGAGAAGGTCAGGAAATCGGATGTCTTCCATTTGACTTTTCTCTCTGCCTTCCAGCACAGCCGTCACATCTAACCTTTCCACGGCCTAACCTGCCAAAGTCACGTGCCTACAAGAAGGAGCAGGGATGCAAAAACATAGCTGGGAATTTTAATGTCATGCTTCCTCTGTCCACCCTCCCTGCCTCACTCTCTGTCCACCCTCCCTGCCTCACCCTCGGCCCACCCTCCCTGCCTTACCCTTGGGCCACCCTCCTTGCCTTACTCTCTGGCCACCCTCCCTGCCTTACTCTTTTGCATCATTATGCCAGCCACAAAAGGGACAAGTTCTCTTTAGTGGAATTGTAACACATTGGTCTTACATGGTGCTTGCAGTGTAGTTGGTATCTCCTCCTTCCACGTACTGGACCTGCCCAGGATACACGTGCTGTACGGGTACTTGCTGCATCTGCTGGACCTGCCAGTGAGAGATACAAGTCAGACAGACAATGGCGGTATACAGAGGTCTAGGTAAGAGTCAGGCACTCTCCTCCTCCACATTATCCAGTCACAAAGTCCTGACCCTGATCACAGCCTCGCCTCCCTGTCACCTACTTTCAGATCCGTAGCAGCTGTGCTCAACAGCAGTACTTGAGGGACCCTCTGCACCTTGACTCTCTGAGGGCTGTCTCTGAATACGAAGGAGCTGCGTAGAGGCCGAGGCATGACAGGTAGCAGCTCCAGCCACTCCTCTATGGGCCCCGGAACCACTGGCTGCATGTACTGGAAGTCCTGAGCTGAACTGAGCAGAATGGTGTAACTGATGTCTACAGACTGCTGACAGGTCTCATCCTGAGCTGCACTACAAGGGGTCGGTGTGCCTGAACTCTGAAGGACAAAGACACAGGTATACAATGACTAAAGGACATCAAGTATATGTCTTCACATAATACTCACAAATCAGGTATATCATCTAAAGCAGGAGTAAGCAAACTCCGGCCTGCCACCCATGGTGAAACTACAAATCCTATGGGAGTCATGCCTGTGGCTGTCGGAGTCTTGCAATGCCTTATGGGACTTGTAGTTGCAACACACCTGGAGGGCCGGAGTTTACCTACCCGGATCTAAAGCATCTTACAGCAGGAGTGTTGTTTTTTTTTTACACAGAATTGACTTTCTATCTCATAACCCCTCCTTTCCCCTCCTGTCAGACATGTGACTGGATTAGTCAGTCATACACAGGCTACTAAATCACGCTGTCAATGCTGGACTGTCATTCATGGAGGGAATACTCCCTGTTTCCATATAAAATATAAATTTCACAAACAAATCAGATGAACGTTAAAAAACATCAGTTTATTAACTACTAGACTTTGCAAAAATATAAAATGAACGTATATTCCCTTTAGGTTTCTTTTCCTTTTTGTGTAGCCCCCCTGGTAGATGCTTGGCAAGAAGTCTCCACATCAGATCATTACATGCTCAGGCTCTGCTTCCTGCTTTGCATTACTACGCAATGGTTGTGCTTTACTGTTCCTTCTCACAAAACAAGTATTTTATACTCGTTACATATTGCCACTCTAATTGTAAAACCTAACATTTTTAATTGCTTTATACTTCGCTACCAAGCTCCCCCCTATGTAATGTTACAGAGGGGGCTGTGGGAAGTTATGGTTACTCTAATGAACCCTGTGAGTACTGTGCTGGCAGATCTCATTATCAGATGTAAACTAGATTTGAACAATGTCTGTCCTAACAAAGGGTTAAAGATCTAGGAGCATTGTATGTTAATGAGAAGAAGCTCAGTCTGTCCTTCAGTTTGTCCCTCTACTTTCACTTATAAACTGCTCAGAGCAGCCTGGAAGCTGCACAAAGGCCTTCACCAAAGAAACATTGAAAACGTAAGAAATATATTATTAAAAAAAAATTTTTGGTAAGCTGTGTGAATAGGAAGAGAGAAACATATATAGAGGGCTTTTCTCAAATTGGACTGGAAAAGTGGAAGTACACTTTAACCGCCCGCCGTCAAAATACGCCCTGTGCTGAAGCGGTTAGACCAAGAACACGACTGCTGCTGCTGCTTGGTATACAGATGCCGGATCGCTTGTACGGTGCAGCGCAATGCGTGCCCCCCCTTTGCAGGCTTCCCCGGGCTCCGCTGTCCCCTGTGCGGGCCCGAGACCGGCACAGCACGTCTTCCTTGACGGATCTGAGGGAGATCAGCAAGCTTCTAGCTGTTGATCTTGCCTTCGATCACTGGACCCGGAAGTGATGTGTATTACATCACTTCCGGTATTACTGTGCAAATTCTCCGGCTCTTACAGCCAGGAGAAGAAGCTGGGGAAGTAGTTCTCTACTTCATCAGCTTCTTTGGGGTCCCTAGATGATATTAGGTCTGAAAGACCCCTGATGTCTCCATAAAGAGGACCTGTCACATTATATTTGCTGTTACATAGGGGCTTTTTACACTCAATACAGTTGAGTGTAAAAAAAAAAAAAAATCTAAAGTCGCCCACGTGCATGCACATACAAGGCAAACACGCATCGGGTGCACCAACGTGGAAAAAACGAGAATTGCGCCACACATGTTACATATCGTCATGAATGTCAGAGTGTGAGCAATAATTCTAGGCCCATCAATCACTGTTAACACTAAACTAATGAGCAGTAAAAGCTTTTAAAGTGTTGCCTACGGGAAATTTTGGGTATTGTAGTTTTTTTTGCGGTTTTACAGGCGGATGCAATTTTAAGGCTTGACATGTTTGGTATCTATTTACCGGACGTGACCCCGTCTTATATATATTTTACCAAAAAAAATGGGTATTATATTCTGTTTCTGTGCACTAGATTTTATTTTAGTGTATTTTATCCTGAGAATACTGGTTTGATAAACATTTGCGCAAATACCGTACGACATACAAAATTGCAACTAGCATCTTTTTATTCACCAGGACATGCTTTCAGAAAATAGATCATTGTTGGGGGTCTGAAGCCGTTTTCTAGCCAAAAATTCAGATTTGATCACGTGTGTGCAAAGTTAAGAAACTGCTCCGGACAGCAAGTGATTAAAGTGAAGCTGTCAGGATACAGTAATGGGAGTTTCTTTTGCTGATGTATGTCCCAGGGCTGTCATTAACACCGGATATAAACATGCTTGTTCCATGGCAGTGACATCAAGTAGTGTAGGAAGGATATGGATGACAGCCGTGGAAATGCATCGATATAGCTCCTATACTTCTATCCCTTTTAAGCATAGGACACAGTCCCGGGTTACTGAATTTACACCCAAACTGTACAGTGGGAAGACAGAAAACGCTCTCCAACATGATAACGTTTTAGTAGACCCCAGTTCTATGACAACACAGCAAGCCTCTATAGCCGTACCTCAGATGTGCCCTGGACGTGCTGCAGACCCTGGACATTGAGCTGGTGGACCGGAGAAGACTTCTGAGGTTGAGAAGTCGTCTGTACAACGGAGAGCTGCCAGAAGAGGAGAGAGGACAGAATAAGGAGATACTCTGCAGACTGGTGGTGGCATTCAGGAGATACTCTGCAGACCGGTGGTGGCATTCAGGAGATACTCTGCAGATTGGTGGTGGTATAGCTATGTGGTGTAGAGGCAGAGCCCACCTCCTCTCACACAAGGTTATGTGGTGGCCAGACCCATCTGTTCTCCCTCGATCCTACTAAGGGTCTTCCTGAATTGGTATTCGGTATCGGCGAGTACCAAAAAAAAAAATATATCAGTACTCGTACTGGATGCAGAAAAAACTTTATCGGTGCATCCCTAGTGTCCACGTTGTGTTCTGGGATGCAGGGGGCATACCTGAGCTTTAATATGCAGCAAAGTCAGTATCTGTATGCTGCACGTCTAGGAACTCCTTCCGTTTGCTGCAGCCATAGCCCAAAAAGCTGCCATTTATTTATGGCACCAGATGGTGTGCACTCTTATGGTGAAAAAGTCTCTCTGTGTGTATCCAGCGTAATTTGCCAATTGGGTCTCATTAGGGAGCTTTTCCTTCCCTTCCTGTCCTGAAGACTCAACAGGAAGTAGCAGTAACTTCCTGCCCTTCACAAGCCATGTTCTCAGGTATGAACATGTCTACCTACCTCTTGTGGAGTTCCATGTACCGCCAGTGCCTGACTCTGATTGGTCTTCAGAGAAGAGCTGTCACTCTGCAACACAAGACAATATCCATGTGATGCTGTAAGAATATCACCTCACTCTTCCCCCCAGAGTCATAGTGAGAACTGAATTCACGTCTTCAAAGTACAGCAATATCAATTCACTTTAAGAGTTAAAGGGCCAGTAAACTAAAAAAGGCAAATTGAAGTTTAAAGAAGAACTTTGGGGAAAATTAGAATTCCTTGCAGTGGGGCTTCCCCCCTGAACTGTCAGGGTATTGATCTAAGGAAGAAAATAAAAAGCTTGCTCTTAGACCAGTCCCTGGAGACTTTCTCCCCCTCCACTGCAGCAGTCTATGGTCCTGTAAATCATGACTTCCTACAGTGTATAGAACACGAGGACCCCAAGGGACATGCCATTGCTGCAGCAGAGGAGAAAACAGGCTGGAGGGAGCCTCCCTAGACAAAAATGAGCAGTTAACCCTTGCAGTGCGGGGATAGCCCCATTGCAAGGGTTAATAATATTTATTTTCCTGGAGTTCTGCTTTAAAGCGGACCTTCCCACATCAAGGAAACCTCCCCCTATTATATAATATATAATGGCCTAGGGCTGCAACTAACGATCGTTTTCATAATGATTAATTGATTATTCAGATTAAATAATACAAAAATGAAATACCATCTTTTATTTAAAATAAAATACACCAATGGAGTGTTACAAACATGAGGTTTACTTCAGAATAAAACGGCATGCAAATTTTTTTGCAACCGCACAGCACAGGAACGCACACATAATCGGAATGTTAATACAAAATATATATATATATATAGCCTGGTCATCAGTTTAGAATGAGCCATGAATATTAGCCCAAAAATGATTGCACCCCTTTTATCACCTTTCCACTTCAGTAGTTTTAACTGTGCAATGACAGCTGTAAACACATCAGGCAGCGGCTGGGAGCAATAGCCAGCCTGCTATTGGCTATTTTACATTGCCATAGCAGGCAGGCTGCTGCACCTGCCCACTGCCT
>NW_017307804.1:346096-346370 GCF_000935625.1 Nanorana parkeri
GGGTGTTGGACGAGCCGGAGAATGCAGAAAAGGCATAGGGGGTGGCAGAGCAGACAAGCCAGAAGATGCAGAGAAGGCACGGGGGTGGCAGTGGACGAGCCGGAGAATGCAGAGAAGGCACGGGGGTGGCAGCGGACGAGTTGGAGAATGCAGAGAAGGCACGGGGGTGGCAGCGGACGAGCCGGGGAATGAAGGAGGCACAGCCGGGCTCTCCTCCCCGCTGGTGCTGGGTGCAGTGGTCTGTGTCCCCACTGCCCCTGCCGACACAGGCGGG
>NW_017307804.1:346426-349437 GCF_000935625.1 Nanorana parkeri
GGATTGAAAGGGAAACAGACCACTACAGCCAGCACCAGCGGGGAGGAGAACAGGGGAGCAGAGCGGCGGCAGATTCAACTAATCAAATCAACTAATCGATAATGAGAAACAATGACAACGATTCTCATTATC
Source organism: Nanorana parkeri (assembly GCF_000935625.1). Lineage (NCBI taxonomy): Eukaryota > Metazoa > Chordata > Amphibia > Anura > Dicroglossidae > Nanorana > Nanorana parkeri. The sequence goes on from NW_017307804.1 coordinate 346,559, forward strand.
AATTTTCATCGATTACATTGATTAGTTGTTTCAGCCCTAGAATGGCCAGTACCTACCTCAGGTGGGGAGTGCACCGGCTGCTGCACCGTGTGAACTGAGAGAGAGACTTGTGCCGCCTTGGTGCCCTGCGGAGTGCTCTGCACCACCAGGCGCTAAAAGAGGAAAAAAGAAAAAAAAACATGCAGTCCGAAATCAGAACCAAACTCACGTCACAAACCTACATACACAGGAATGGACGAACAATCATAACATCTACGTATGACTCCACTACATGAGATGTCACTACACCAATGCATGCTGGGTACTATGTCATCTACAGTTCCTAAAAGAACACAGATCTGGATCAGGAAGCATCTCGCCAGCATAACAGACACGATGACAAGGATTTCACATGAACCGCGTTGGTTGAGATAGATGAGGCAAGAAACAGGCTGATTTTATAAGCTAATACAAAGAGGAAAGATGCTGCAGTAACCTGGACCGTCATTTGCTGGTATGTGGAAAACGAGTCCTGATTGGCTGCTGTGGATTTTTCCGCCTTGCACACGTAACTTATTAAATAAGCCCGCAGGATGGTATGAAAATGGTGCCTATAGACACAGCAGACTGACACTGGTGACACTATGGTGACATACTTGCTGAGCTAGCTGCAGAGGGGACACAGCAGTTACTTTAGGCTGGACCCTGGCCTGTACCAGCAGTCTCTGTAGTGTGAAGAGCCGGTGGTGGAGAAAAGGATGGACAGAAGAGCAAGTCAGAAAAAGTTCACAGGAAGTACATGAAAGTTTGTGAGCTTAAAGGGTAACTCCACTTTCCCAGGTGTATTTGGGGAAAACAGAATTACCCCCTCCAATCTGGCCCCCTCTCCCCCCCACTTACTTACCTTTCAGCGAACGCTGCTTCCCCACCGTGGGTGCGGGTGTACTATCTGTACCCCGTACTGCCATCTAATACAGCCCTGCACTCTGGATTTTAGTATTTCACTTGCAAACATAGAGCACTCATTGGTCAGCGCAGTACAGAATCCAGAGCACAGGGCTGTGCTAGACAGCAGTACGGGGCATGGATAGTACACCCACACCGGCGGCGGAGCATTCACTGAAAGGTAAGTATATGGGGGGGGGCTAGAACTGAAGGTGCCAGATTGGAGGAGGCTATTCAATTTTCCCAGATTCAACTGGGAAAGTGAAGTTACCCTTTATTCAGAGCAAACCTGACCTGGCCTTACATGTTACACTCCCCAGTGCCTGAAACACATTAGATTGGTAATGACATGGGATGCAACACAGCCGAACTGAACAAATCCCAGGAGCCAGGTACCCAGTGCTTCTTAAAAATGACAGCAGACTCCCAACTTTTGAAGCTTTCTCTGGTTGATGTGAATGGAGCTAGCTGCTGGATTGGACAGACTGGCTCCTGGATCCCATATTACTTTGTCCACCCCTGCAGTACAGCCAGATCAGAGCGCTGGCACCTCATCTCGATTCCTCCTGTGTAGCATTTTACAATGTTTTATTCAGCACAGCGTGGTGCTGCACAATCCACCGCATTGCACTGCGCCGAGGGTCAGAGAACTGAATGATGTCACTTTGTTATATCTCAATAAAGTTTTAACTTTAAACAAAATGCAATGCGATGTGCCGTTATCAGCCCCTGGGCACCGCTGCCTTCACAGAGCACACCGATGGCTGCGTTCTAACGCAGGCCCTTACAATATAAAGGATTCATTTTAAATAGTTTTCACTTTGAATAGTTCTGCTGCGTGTATTTACAAGAAGAAGAAGATCGCCATTATCATCAGTACCAGATCCCCCCTCTGTGCGCCTCTCTGAAACTAGTACGACTGTTACCAGGGGCCCCATTCTCCGATTTCAGGCCCGGCCCCGTCAGCTGCATTATTTGATCTCAGTACAATGTTAGAAATGGCGAGGAGCGGAACCTTTATCCTGTGACAGGAAATCGCCAGCAGGGACTGTTGTTGGCACATAAAGACTTCATTCAGGATCATCTGCACACCATCAGATACTCTACGTTTATTTTTAGATGGTGAAGAAACAAAAGGAAGCCGCCTCCATGATGCTTTGCCGGTCTTATCTGGCACCGAATCGTGTTTTACACGCCAGAACGTGTTTTACACGCCAGAACTTGTATGAAGTATCTGACGCCACAACTTCTTTTTTATTTTGGATATTAGAGAGAAGGATTGAAACCTCTTTCAGAAGAATTTTAAGGTTACAAAGAGTCGTCCCCCCCCCCCCCCATGATCTGCAAAATACTTCAGATCCCGCCCTTTGCGTCACCCTCCTGCTACAGCGCTCAAGTCAAACGCCTCTTCTGCCTACCCCTCGGCCCGGCCCAGGACACAAGACTAGCTTCGTACCTGCTGTGCAGCTTGCACTTGCTGTACCACCTGGGTGGGAACGCCGGTCTGCGGTGTAGAGGATCCCCCGGGACTCAGCTCTCCGTCACTGGCTCTTAAGGCCCCTTCTGCGGCAGAGAAAACAGTCAGTGTGAGGAATAGCTCTGGAATAAAACTTCTATGGTATTTAGGGATGCACTGATACCGATACTAGTATCAGTATCGGTGCCAATACCGGGTACTCGTGCTCGCTCAAATGCTTCCCATGACTAGCCCGATACCAGGAAGGTGTGCGGTGAGTCATACCCAGCTTCCTTATTGGCCGTGAAGCTGGCTCCATGCTCCTTCGTCACCAAGCATGGAGCCGGATTCCCAGCCAATCAAGAAGTCGGGGGGGGTGCGGTCATTAACTGCCACCCGGCTTCCTGATTTGCCGGAAAGTTGGCTCCGTGCTCCCTCGTCACCAGAGAGCATTGGGCTGGATTCCCAGGAAATCAGGAAGCCGGGGGGCAGGTAATGA
>NW_017307804.1:350207-352316 GCF_000935625.1 Nanorana parkeri
GGTGACAAAGGAGCCCCCCTGACTTAGAGGGTCGGCATGCCAGCCAGACATAAAGCATGTTCAGGAAAGCTCAGCAATGGCAGCCTTGGTATTTCATTTCCATCCCTGACCCCTGACATCCAAACCTTGGTTATCCAGCGCAGATTGGTCACCGGAAGGTTTACAGATGTTGGGATTTTTCAAGCAATCCCTCCATGTTAATATAGACCAGGGGTGGCCAAACTTCAGGCCTCAAGCTGTTACAAAACTACGAGACCCGTAAGGCATGGCAAGACTCTGAGAGGCACGATGGCATTTGTAGTTTTACCACAGCTGGAGTGCTGAGGTTGCCTACCCTTGAGGTAGACTTTCCGACAGCCTCCAGAGGCAAATGCATCCTGTGATTTGTAGTTCCACCACAGCTAGAGGGCCCCGAATTTGGCCACCCCTTAACAGAGCCAATACTCACCAGATACAGTGACCACGATGTACTGCTGGGGGGGCGGTGTCTGGGGTCCGGTTGCCTGGTTGGTAGGTGTGGACGGAGCCACTTGCAGTTCTGCCACATACTGTTGAGGGGTGGCCTGGCCGGAGGCGGGTGGAGTGGCCTGGAGTTCCGCCACGTAGGCCTGAGTCGCCATACTGGTTGGTGGACAGGTCTGCAACCCTACGGGAGACAAAGGTGATTGTGAGTCATCACAGGTGTATAGCACAGTCCTTAGATAGATAGATAGATAGATAGATAGATAGATAGATAGATAGATAGATAGATAGATAGATAGATAGAGAGAATCCATGACGGAGGATTCACTGAGAATTATTGGTTTTCTCTGAAGAGAGAAGAACAGAAGCGGGTTCCTTCCTGACTGGAGCCACTGGTAGGGGGAGGAGTCAATGTGACTGGGGCCCCATCACACATCTATTTATAATAACGCACATTAAGTAGACAGTGCAATGCCATTCATCCAGAGAGCCTGGTCACACCATACATTTGCAGAAACGTACGCATTGGAACCCCACTTAACCTAGAGCCCGATATTGTGCATGAGAAAAAGGCTCAGGAACGGCTGCGTCCACCTCACTGAGCAATTAATATAACGCAGGTTGCGGCACACAGCATGTTCTGACCCTTTATTAAATATCAGATGAACAGTTCATGAATGCTAACGCGTTTCAACCACGGACAGCCTTAGTCACCAGATACATACACACGTATATACAGGGCTTGAAAAATCTGCTCGTCCTCTTGTCTGTGATGAGGGGACCCCGGAGCACAACGAGCAGCTTCGACGAGTAAGTTTAATTACAACGGCCGGCCGGGAGCTTTACATTCAAGGGATCAGGAGTCTCTAGAGATGTATTAGCTGTCACTGCCGTCGCCGGTCCCGAGATCCGCTGTGCCCGGTGCGCCTGGGACCGGCACGGCTGCTCTGTGACAGGAGATGAAAGGGAGCTCAGTACACAATCTCCCTCTGACCTCCTCTCCAGTCCCCGAATGCAGGAAGTGATGTATATTACATCACTTCCGCATTCAGCTGTCATTCCCAGCTTCAGAAGCCAGTGAGAAGCTGCTGAAACAGATCTGTGCTTCATCAGCTTCTCTTGGGGTCCCTAGGTGACATTAGGAGTTTTGGAGACCCCTGATGTCTCCATAAAGAGGACCTGTCATGTAAATTGGCTATCACATAGGGGATTTTTAGTTAAGTGTAAAAAAAAGAGTGCTAAAATATTTTTTTTAAAGTCCCCCGCCCCCCACATACACACGCAAGCCTGCGTCGGGTGCAAAAACGACGATTGCGCCTATTGTGCCACACATGCTACATATCGCCGCAAACGTCGCAGTGCGAGCAATAATTTTAGGGCCATTAATCACTGATAACACTAAACGGATGAGCGGTAAAAGCTTTCAAAGCGACGCCTATGGCCAATTTTCGGTGTGGTCGTTTTTTTTTGCGATTTTGCGGGCGCATGCAACTTTAAGGCTTGACAAGTTTTGTGTCTATATAGCCGACGTGACCCCGTCCTTTATATTTTACCAAAAATATGGCTAAAAAGAAATATTTTATAACATAGGGAAAAATTTTGTTTTTTCTGAATTTTTCGGTACTTTTTTCATTATAAAGTAAAAAA
>NW_017307804.1:352593-353199 GCF_000935625.1 Nanorana parkeri
CCCCCCCCCCCCCCCCAGTGGTGATTATATACCTCCAAAAGAAAGCTCTATGTGTCCCCAAAAAATGTTAGCATAAATTGCAAGGCTATAGTCCGGTCATGCTGACTGGTGACATTTTTGACTGACTGTGAGACACTCTAAAATGTTTCCATCCCTGTAATACAGGGGTGCCCACAATTTTTTGTGTTAAGATCTACTTTTTAAATGATGAGCTTAATGAGATCTACCAAGGAAAAAAAACCTCCCTCGTTCTCCTGGCTGTCTCTCCTCGCTCTCTCACCGGGCTGTCTCTCCTCGCTCTCTTGGCTGTCTCTCCCTGCTCTCTCTCTCCTGGCTCACCTTGCTGTATTTTGCAACAGGCTGTGTAAACTAATATTCTTTGATGTAATACAAAGCACTTCAACCACCAGAAAGGTGTCGGGGAGCTTGGCTCAGCAGACTCAGGCTAATAGGTAATCATGTGTGCACAGCTAAATAAATGTACCAAAATGGAATAAAGGGACCGCCATGCACACCCTTTGTGATCTACCAGCATCAGCTTTGAGAGCTACGGGTAGATCACCATCTACCTAATGGGCACCCCTGCTGTAATTATATATATATATA
>NW_017307804.1:353627-356844 GCF_000935625.1 Nanorana parkeri
TAACACATGGGGGGGGGTATCAAAACTGGAGCAGTAGCCCATGGCAACCTTTCAGTTTTATTTGCAAAGCTTAACTGAACAAACTGAAGAGAGATGAATGGTTGCTATGGGCAACTGCTCCAGATTTGATTAATTCGCCCCTCATTATGTTTTATCTGATATTTGGAGACATTGATGATGTGTGTGGATGGTTCAGGCTGGAAGTTGTGCATCTGTCACGTGATCTTTGACCCCTTCCCCTCCCCCACATTACAGTGCGGGCTATAGATAGTAAGGTGACTGGTTATGTTTCTGTCACATGTCCGCTGTGCCGTGTACATTTCATTTCCTGGATCCTACGCAGCCACACTTCATACTGCACTGGTTTCGTCCAACCCCCTGGCTTCGGCTGTCACTTAAGATCCACCTCCCCAAGTGGCGGTAGCCAATCCACGAACAGGGACCACGCCTCCCCGATGCAACCCCACCCACTTCCTTCTCAAGTTTCCATGGCGACGCGCGGCCTGCACCTCTCCCGCTCGCTGAAGGCGCCGCCATTTTAAAAATGGGAGGGGGGCTGACAGAACCGTTTGACGTCGTCATAACGACCGAATGCCACCCGGTTCCCCCGTGCGGACGGCGCGGTTCGGAGCCCCTTACCTAGCAGCGCGCCACCTGTGGCGGCGCCGTGTCTGGTCAGTCAGCGCGAGCTCGGGGTTTCACTCCAAGGCTGAACCACTGCGTGTGCCCGAGGGGGGGGGGGAAGACACCGACCCCGCCCTGCCGGCAATTAAAAATGCCGCCCGGGGCGGCGGGGGACCGGGCCCGGTGACGCCGGGGGTTGTTGTTGTTGATTCCTGTTGCCGGGGTTCTTGTCGCCACGACTACCGTGGCTATGGCCGCTCCGTCCCTCACCTGGGCAACTGTTGCTAACGTCCCTCCCCCTTCTTTCCTGTCGTCAACGAAGGCAATGCGATTAAACTACTGGATTGGCTGAGGCCAGCGTCTGTCAAAGCTCGGTGGGGCGGTGATTAGGGGATGCGAACGTCACTTAGTGAGCGGGGAGTTCTTTCCCATGCGCGCTATGATTGGTTAACCACCTGTGAGTCAGCTTCAGGATGCTGATGATTGGGTGGCTATAGCATTGGCCCGGTTCCTAGTGTCTGTATAGCAACTGTTGCCACCCTTCGAGTTGTTGATAGGCCTGTGCTGGATTCCTGTCACTTCGTGACTGGGCGAGAACAGCTGCCTAGCCCTGAGAATAGTGCGCATGCGTCAGAAGCAGGGTGTTCTGGGATATATATTTCATACATTCCACGTAGTCCATTTGAAGTCTGAAGAAAGAACTACTCTGGTTGCCATTAGCAATGAGTGAGGGCTAGTTCGTGCTTCAAAATGCTCTGTGTTCATGTTTCATATAATCTCGTATTACATAAATTCTTATATTCACCCAAATTAAAAAATTGCCTTCTGAAGCTTTCATTATGAGAATGACTGGTGACCCTGCCATGAAGGTCCTTGTGAAAGCACTTCCTGTTAAGGGGTGATAACAGTTTCCCAACTAAGCACTTGCGTTGTCACCCTGTCACATGCCAGCCTGGTAGAGACTACAAGCAGCCAACATGTATTGAGTAAGCTTTCAGGAAGTCGGTCAAGTTCAGCGATATGAAGCTCATCCAGTGGGGGGCGGACATCATCTTTAATATATGTTTTCCGAATGATATTCCAGGACCACAACCTGAGAGATGATTGGCTCATCTTCCTACAGGAAACACTCTGGCTCGGCCCTTCTGCTTTAACCATAAAATCCTTCTTTTTTCCTCCAGGGTCCTGGCCTCTACGTGCTGTGGGGCATCAAATCCTGGCCCTTGTACCCTGTCCTCCTCCTCCCCTTCTAGGGAATTTGAGAGTGACCTGTGGCTGGTTTTGGCAGCAGTAACTCTCAGGGCCTGTGGCTTAGCGGGCGTAGCGGCTTTAGGGCTTGTTACCACCAGCCCGCGCGCTAATCGCACTGTCCTGTAACCGGAACGCAAGGTCTCCTTGCGTTCTGGGCCAGGAGGGGGCGTGACTGCCATTCATGTCAATTGCACTGCAGACACGCCCCCCCGCCTGCAGTGCGACCGGCCGCACAGGACCGCGTGGCGATACAATGACCTGCATTCCAGTGCGGTAGTCCATGCACAATCTTTTGCAATCATACCACACTGAAACGTAGGGCGTTGTGTATCCACGCGGTCCTGTGCTAGGGGGGTGTCTGCAGTGCCATTGACATGAATGGCAGTCACGACCCCCTCCCACCCCAGAACGCATGGAGACTTTGTGTATACGATCCCTTGCGTTCCGGGCACGGGACATTGCAATGAGCACACGGACTGGTGGAAACGAGCCCTTAGGAAGTGGTGTGTGTGGCCCAGGCCTCAGTTTGGCCGTGTGCGACGTCACTTGTGGAGGCCCGCTATGACACGCCAGAACAGTAGCACCGAGATCGGACAGTGTAGGTGTGATATCAATTTATAGAGGGAATTAATAAGAGGTGATATCAGTGTACAGAGGGAGTCGGCATCACCAGTCTATAATTCACTGATGAGTGTGACCAGGGGAGCAGATGTCACCATTGGACGTTTGAATAGGCGGCTTAGGCCCAATTCACACCCAGACGCTAAATGGCCCCTGTGGTCAAGATAAGACTGTACATCTGTGGACTCTTCCAATTCAGACCATAGCAGGGAAGAAGGTGTCTCTATACACTGGCTCCGCTCTCTCTTATTACAAAGTCAGGTTAAAAAAAGACTAAAGATAAGAGAAGAAAAACCTAAAACAGAACGGGGGTAAGTATCGGAGCAATTGGACAAGTTCCCGCCCAAATACTTGGTATTGTCACCGATACCAATACTAGTATCGGTGCATCCCCATAATATAGTCATAGAACAGTTTGGTGTCTGGCCGATCTTCTTATACACTAGTAGAGCTGCAGCTAACAATTATTTTCAAAATTGATTAGTTAACCGATTATTAAGTTTGATTACCGTATATACTCGAGTATAAGCCGAGATTTTCAGCCCATTTTTTTGGGTGAAAAGTGCCCCACTCGGCTTATACTCGAGTCAGCGCCAGCGCGTCTTCTTACTTACCTCGCCGAGCGTCGCGTCACTGCTGCTCCGGTGTGCGGCGCTCCGAGCGGGGTCATCTGGCAGTCTCCGGGTCCTAATTTAGGTGGCCGGAGACTGCCAGATGACCC